>NC_134485.1:150692547-150762547 GCF_040206685.1 Ascaphus truei | reverse complement strand
AAAAGTCCAGATCTTCTCTCCTCTCCCTATCCACGTGGCGGTCATCTTTCGCCCACCTACCTCTACTCATCCCCCTCCTGCCTTTCTCTCATTTTGAATCCTGGCTCTCTTTCTTTTTCTCCTCAGACTCCCTTGTTCTTCTCTTTGGGGACTTCAACTGCCACATTGATGACCCTTCTCTTCCTTGGGCCTCCTGCTTTCTCTCTCTAACCTCTTCTTTTGGCCTTCAACAGTGGACTGCAGCCAGCACCCACAAAGATGGCCACTACCTAGACCTGGTTTTCACTAAAAACTTTTCTCTCACCGATTTCTCCATTTCTCCTTTTCCTCTCTGTGACCATCACCTCATCTCATTTTCTCTATCACGCTTCTTCCCCTCTCATCTTCATCTAGCCCTTGTTTTTGCAGAAACCTGCGCTCTATTAACCTACCAGCTTTTGATTCCTCTTTACGCTCCTCCCTCTCCCCTCTCAGTTCTACTTCAGACCCTGACAACTTGGTCAGGAACTACAACTCTGCCTTATCCTCCTCTCTTGACCTACATGCCCCGCATTCTCTCTGCCGTCCTCGCCCTTCTAATCCCAGACCCTAGCTAAATTCCAACATACGCAGGCTGCGTTCCTCCACTCGCTCCTCTGAACGCCTCTGGAGGAAATCTCATACGCTTGCAGACTTCCTTCACTACAAATTTATGCTGTCCTGTTTCAACTCTGCCCTCTCTCAGGCTAAACAAACCTACTTTTCATCACTAATCAACACGCACAAGTCTAACCCACGTTGACTCTTTTCTGTCTTTGACTCTCTACTCAGACCACCCTTGGCTGCCTCCTCTTCTTCCTCCATCTCACCTCAGGACTTTGCTGACTTTTTTAAGGAAAAGGTTGAATCCCTACATCAGAACATCCCATCTGTTGCCTCCTCCCATCCCACACCGCTTCCTAACTCTCCTCCTGCCTTTCTGTGCTCTTTTTCTGCTATCTCGGAGGAGGATGTGTCACTGCTGATCTCCTCTTCTACCTCTACCACCTGCCCTCTTGATCCCATTCCTCCCCACCTCCTAAAACCTCTTGCTCCTTCTATAGTCCCTATGCTCACACAGATCTTTAACTCTTCCCTCTACTCTGGTACTTTTCCATCCTCCTTCAAACATGCAACCGTGATACCATTGCTCAAAAACAGCAAGCTTGACCCTACTTGTCCTTCTAACTATCGACCTGTCTCCCTCCTGCCTTTTGCCTCCAAACTCCTTGAACTTACTTGTATTCTCTCGATTGCTACACTTTCTCAACACCTATTCTCTACTAGACCCTCTACAATCTGGCTTCCGCACTGCTCACTCTACTGAAACAGCCCTCACTAAAATAACCGACGACCTCCATGCTGCCAAAGACAGAGGTCATTACTCTCTGCTCATATTACTCGACCTCTCTGCAGCATTTGACACCGTGCACCACCCTCTTCTCCTCCACATTCTCCATACTCTTGGTATTCGGAACAAAGCTCTATCCTGGATCTCCTCTTACCTCTCCCATCATACTTTCAGTGTCTCTTTTGCTAACACCTCCAAAGCAGGCTGTAGTGGACCATCGGATTATCATAGCAGGGGTCCCTCTGTTTGGGACTCATGCTGTGTGAATACTATCGGTTCCACCTGTCTGTAAGAGACGCGCAGTAAGAGAGTGACTGAATCAGTCATTCTATCTACATGCCTCTATCAGGTGATCGCGGGGCTATTATTTTATTTTAATAACATATTATTGTAGCAGGGGGTTTCCGGAGCTGAACCGCATTGATTTCAGGTCCGGGCCCCCCTGTTTCCCGAGTTACAGGCCCTGGTTGTGCTCAAGGATGTCTTCTCTCTACCCCTTTTGTCTAAAGCCCTCTTCCGCCTTAAACCTTTCTCACTGACTGCCCTACATTTCTGGAATGCCCTTTCCCTCAATATCCGATAGCACCCTCTCTACCCACCTTAAAACACACCTCTTTAACGAAGCATGTGTGTACACTGGCGACACAGTTTATTACACTGCGGCCAGATCCGCAAGCCGGGAGATTTCCCGGCTTGCTAGTGGCCGCCCCTCGGCGTGCCGCGCGTCATAGACGCGCGGTCACGCGTCTTCGGGAGCGTGCGCCCCCTGCACGCGCGTCCAGGGGCTCCCCGAGGGAGCCCTGGTGTCCCGCGATCGCGGGACAGCGGCAGGGGGTTCCGGGGGACCCGGCGGACCCGGCAGCGGTAGGGAGAGCGCCCCGATCGGAGGGCGCTCTTCCGCTGCTTCGGCGCGCGCCCGTCACTCTCGGGCGCGCGCCAGGCTACTGCTGCGGCACAGAACGGGCAAATGCTCGAATAAACTGTGCCGCAGCAGTAGCTCCGTGGCTGATACTTTACACCTCATACAGACACACTTACCAGAACACCTTCCTACTGTCTCTGTATGTTCCTCCTACTTGCCAATTATATTGTAAGCTCTTAGGGGCAGGGACTCCTTTTCCTAAATGTAACTTTTATGTCTGAACACTTCTTCCCATTATGTGTTATTTGTATTATTTGTTATTTATATAATTGTCACATGTATTACTGCTGTGAAGCGCCATGTACATTAATGGAGCTATATACATAAAGATGTACATACATTACAAAAAGGCAAAAAAGCAAATTCTCTACATTAAGATAGTCTGACTGTCTAGGACCATTATACACTGGGGGACATTTATAAACAAACTAGCTGAGAGACCCGGCGTAGCCCGTGAGTTACATTTAGCGCTAGGAAAAGGGGGGAGGAGAGGGGGGGGGGGGAAGGAGGGGGGGGGAAAGGAGGGGAGGGGGGGACGGGGGAAAAGGAGGGGAGGGGGGGACGGGGGAAAAGGAGGGGAGGGGGGGGACAGTGGACAGGGGGGGGGGGGACAGTGGCCGGGGGGGGGGGGACAGTGGAAAGGACAGTGGACAGGAGGGGATGGGAGGGGGGGGAGAGTGGACAGGAGGGGGGGGAGTGGATGGGAGGGGGGTGACAGTGGACAGGGGGGGGACAGTGGACAGGGGGGGGGTGAAAGTGGACAGGAGGGGGGTGACAGTGGACAGGAGGAGGGGGTGACAGTGGACAGGAGGGGGGAGAGTGGACAGGAGGGGGGGTGACAGTGGACAGGAGGGGGGGCAGTGGACAGGAGGGGGGTTGGTTTGCTTTAAATTGACGGGTCCCTCCTCTCCACTCCCCCTGTATCTTTCTCCGCTCCTGACCCCCCCCCCCCCATGTATAGCTCCGGTCCCCACTCTACAGTGTCTGAGACACAGTGTAACACACACACAGACACACACACACACACACACACACACACACACCTCTCCTTCTGGCCGCCGCCATGTTAGTTAGTCCGCGAGGGAGGAAGGGGGTCCTTGCGTCCGCCGCCATCTTAGGTGCCGCGTGGCAGCGGTAGGCTGCCCTGGCCAATGCCTGTCCCCGCGCCAGGGAGGTGAGCGGGAGAGAGGTGAGTGGAGGGAGCGGGAGGTGAGTGGAGGCAGCGGCAGGCTGCCCTGCCCACTGCCTGTCCCCGCGCCGGGGAGGTGAGTGAAGCGGGAGGTGAGTGGAGGCAGCGGCAGGCTGCCCTGCCCACTGCCTGTCCCCGCGCCGGGGAGGTGAGTGGAGCGGGAGGTGAGTGGAGGGAGCGGGAGGTGAGTGGAGGCAGCGGCAGGCTGCCCTGCCCACTGCCTGTCCCTGCGCTGGGGAGGTGAGTGGAGCGGGAGGTGAGTGGAGGGAGCGGCAGGTTGCCCTGCCCAATGCCTGTCCCCGCGCCGGGGAGGGAGTTGAGCGGGAGGTGGAGGGAGGTGAGTGGAGAGGGAGGTGAGTGTGATGGGGGGGGAGAGGACAGAGAGAGAGGTGTGTGTGTGTGTGTGTGTGTGTGTGTGTGTGTCCCTGTGTGTCCTTTGGCCCGTCACTCCGCCTCAGGCCAATGAGAGGTGTGCGGGGGCGGCCCAAGGGACCAATGAGATTTCCCCTAGGGACACCAGACATCCAGACATCCAGACAGGCATACAGTGCTTTCAATTTTATATAGTAAGATAGTATAAAAGCGGTTTGCCGAGTTAGGAATACACTTAACAAATTATGTTTCTGCACAGTGAGAACTGGTAAGTACTACATCTCCTGATCTGGAAATACGGTTTCCTGTGCTGAGGAGCACATTTTTTTTTTGGCTACTTTAACTTTGCAGATTTGTTCCATTTTCTCCCGAGAAATTACACAAGTTGGTTTATTACAGCCTTGGGGATTGCATGTACAGGTTTACCATAGAAAGAGAAGGCTTTGCATCCTCAAATTGTTAATTACATTGTGGGAAATTTGACTTAATCTTGAATTGAACAGATCCAACACATGCTAGAATTCAAGACCTTTTCGGAAACATCTGACATCATACAGTCGCTTTTCTGCCCTTTAAAACTTCCGTCAAGTCATGAACGGAAAGGATGTCACTTTTTTTGTGGGTGCACAGGTGGTTACATTACAAACTGCAATGCTGAACACCAAGTACTTATTGCTATATTTTTCTCACCGGTATAGCATTGTAGATGCTAGTGATCCTTTTTGGAAAGAAGCAGATGTTTAAATATTTATTTAACAAAAATGACGGGCGTTGTCTTTTTTTTTTTTAGGTAAGCCAATAGTTGAGCAAACCAGTGAAAAAGAATTGAAAAATACAGAAACGGCACTGCCATGTTGCTGCACATGCCATTCAAGGACTGACAATGAAGTTTCGTCCTCCTGCTCCTTGTTGCATGATAAAGTTTCAGCTTCTGATGAAGTGTCCCCAACCAGCAATGGTAACCGCATGACATGGCGTTCAGCAATTCTGAAAATGACAATTTTTTTATTGGGAGACTTACGAAAATGCAATACCATGTGGTTGGGAGAGATTGTTAAACAATTACGTTACATATTCCTATTACTCTTTTAACTTGGGATAACAAAATATATTTAAAATTCAGAACTGCATGTGTCGATCTATTGGAAAAATATAACAAATCTGGTTTTTTTTCAGGCACAAAACTAAGGCTGAAGATATTCAGTGCAAACTAAATACTTTCTTTTTTTTTTTTTAAACTTTGATTTTATTAATTTTTTTCCAGAACAAAAATACAATGAGTCCATGAGGATAACCCCAGGGGGTCCCCTCTTTCGAGTATTCTCATATCATTTCTTTTAACATTGTAGGCATTGTACATTCCTTGAACCTTATCAAGCACATATCGATTTCACGTATACCGACATTCAGTAGACCAGAACAAACCGCAAATGAACAAACAGACAGATATTAATAAAATAATAATAAAATTATTTTAGAATAACTAAATAATAGGAGATGGGGGGGGGGGGGGGGAGCTGACTGCAATCTCGACCTCTTCTCCGAGGAGGTTTCAAGTCAGAGCCATATTCCGGATTCCCGACTTCCCATCTTTGACTCTAAGATTCTTCGTGATTTGGCCTATCCAGGTCAAAGGAGAACGCATCTATTTCAATTAATGCCAAATTGTGGATACCTCAACCCCGAGGATGTCTGTCTGGGCCAACCACAGCGTCCAGACTTTTAGATAATTTTTCCCTGAGTCATTAACTAAGCTTGTTAATTTTTCCATTTTACACACAAACCAAATTCTGTTCTGAATTTTTGGGATATTTGGAATTTCGGATTGTTTCCACAATGCTGCAATCTTGCATCTCGTAGCAGTTGCAAAATGTGCAATCAACCTGTTAGCTGTTTTAGTGATTCCCGGCAATGGCCTATTCAATAAGAACAACCATGGATCCGGGGGAATTTCGAGATCAAATATTCTCTGTACCCAATTTCTAATTTCCTCCCATAGTGGAGTGATGCGAGGGCAAGACCACAGCATGTGTAACAGATTTGCTGTTTCTCCACATAGTCGCGGGCACAATGGTATAAATTTCGATAATTTGAATGGGGTCAGGGACCACCTCATCAGGACTTTATATGCGTTCTCCTTTAATGTTGTGCATATCGAGGACTTGGCGGCGGCCGTGACTATTTTTGTCCAGCTTTCCTCATCTATTTCCTCTCCTAGATACGTCTCCCATTGTCTCATATTTTTTAGTTTGGGGCTATTCCCTGAGGCAGAACCGACCACTTCTCTGTACATCTGCGATATGAGTCCCTTCGTATCGGATTTAACAATACAGAGCCTTTCAAATGAAGTCAGTGGGGGAAAGGGGGCGATTTTGTTATAAAACGCGCGGATCTGAAGAAATCTAAAGAATCCAGCGTTAGGGATTTCTTTGTCTGCTTTGATTTGGTCAAATGTTTTAATGCTTCTAGTCCCCTCCAGATCTCGAAAGTTATTAAGGCCTCTCTGCTGCCAAATTGTGAAGTTAGCTCTATCCAGGCCCGGAGTGAAGTCCGGGATCCCCCACAGGGGGTCACTGCGGAATTTCTAGTGGTCAGTGTGTGTTTAAACTTACATCTCTCCCATATCAAGAAACAGTTGGTCACTGAGGAAAGCGGCTTTTTCATTGCTTTGAGCGCTATTTTGGGGAGCCAGATCATGTTACTTAACTCCAGTGGGGAGCAGCAACTACGTTCCAGGGCAACCCATCTTTTCAATGCTGGGTCTCTCTGCCACTGAATAATTTGACATAATTGTGCCGCCTTGTAGTAGGATAACAGACAAGGTACTGCTAGGCCTCCCGTCAGGGTGGATTTTTTCATAATTGTCTTGTTTACTCTCAGTCTTTTACCTCCCCAGACGAATTCGGACATCGCGGATTGGAGTGAGCCGATCTCACGCACTTTTATGGGTATTGGTAATGTTTGAAAGAGATATATACTGTAGAATGCGTGGGAGCAAGTTCATCTTGAGGCTATATATCCTCCCAATCCATGATATTTTATATGATCCCAATCTCCGAAGATCTGTTTTCAATGTCTGAATCAGTCCGGGGAAATTTGCCTCATAGAGATTCTTATACTCCTTAGTAAGGCGGACGCCGAGATATGTAATATTTTTGGTTTGCCAATTAAAATTAAAATTGAGTTCAATTAGTTTTTCCATAGGTTTGGGTAGGTTAATGTTTAGGGCTTCAGATTTGGCCTGATTTATCTTAAAGCCTGAGATTCGTCCAAAGTTATCCAGCAAGTCCAGTAGATTCGGCAAGGAGGTGAGGGGTTTAGTAATGGCTAACATAATGTCATCCGCATAAAGCGCTATTTTGTGTGTTTGTGAGTGGATGTCTATGCCCACAATATTTGAATTGGACTGAATTTGTGCAGCCAGCGGTTCTACGCATAGGGCAAACATCAGGGGTGAAAGAGGGCATCCTTGTCTCGTCCCACTCTTAATCTGAAACAGCTCAGATGGGAAGCCTTGATGTATTACTCTAGCTGCCGGGCTCGTATACAAGGCTATGATTGCGTTCCTCACCTTGTCCCCAAACCCAAAGGCCCCAAGCGTGGCTTTTAGATATGACCAGTCGATCCTGTCGAAAGCTTTTTCCTCGTCTAGGCTCAACAGCATACCTTCTACTTTGTTAATATTGGCTATCTCTATTAGTTCAATGATTCGTCGGATGTTATCAGCTGCTTGCCGATCCTTGATAAAACTGATCTGGATGTATGAGCCTAGGCAGGATGCGACTTAATCTGTTGGCCATTAATTTAGCGTAAATTTTAATATCCGAATTAATTAGCGAGATTGGTCTGTAACTCTTACAATTCAGAGGATCTTTGCCTGATTTGTGAATTACAGAGATAGACGCTTGGAGCATTTGTTCCGGGAAAGGTTCTCCATCAAGGACCGCATTGAACATCTTAAGGAGGCAGGGGCCAGTAGCTTCAGGAATTTCTTATAGTAAAGGTTCAAGAAACCATCCGGCCCCGGGGCCTTAGATGTTTTCAGTTCCTTGACCACCTGTGTTAATTCCTCTGTAGTAAAATTTGCATCCATCACCTCTCTCCAAATCCCCCAATCTTGGTAGATTCGAGGAATCGAGAAACTCTCTACATGCTTTCTCTGTTTTACGGTTCCCTACTACTTTCTCACCGTTGTACAGTACCTCATAGAAGCTCTTAAATTCCTCTACAATTTGTTTAGGGTTAGCTGTAACTGACCCTATGCAGGAGCGTATCCCCTGTATATTATAATTCATTTGAGGATTTCTCAATTTAGTTGCCATCATGGTATCTGGTCTGTTTGCCCTCTCGTAATATTTCCTCCTTGACGAGCTCAGTGCTTTCTCTGCCTGGGAGGTCAACACAAGATTTAATTTAATCCTTGTGTCCTGTAGTTCTTTTTTTTTTTTTTTTTCAATGTTTTTATTAGGCATTTTTAGAGAATACAACATTTCTGACAAATTGTGTAGCCTAACATTTTCCAAAACATATATATTTTTTTTTTTAAAAGGGGGGGAAAGAAGGGCAACCTAAGTTGTCCATGAAAAAAGGGGAGGGAGCCTTCATAGAGAGAAGGTAAGGAGGGAGGGTGGTGGGGTGGTTGAGGGGGTGGGGGGAAGAGAGGGGGGAGGGTATTGTCGTCCTACAGGGCTGATGGGGTGTGGCTGGTGAGGTTCGTACTGATTTTTTCTTATGGGGGGGGAGTTAGTCTCCCACCTCCCTGGGTTGGTCGGGGCGCGCTGGTATAGTGGAACCAGGGTTCCCAGATATCCTCAAAGGCAGGGTTTTTTTGTCTGATGTTGGCTGTGAGCCTTTCCATAGTCATTACTTCCCCAATCCTTTTCTTTATTGTATTGAGCGCTGGCGTAGCTGTTTTCCTCCAGGAGGCCGCAATACAGCATCTCGCCGCAGTGAGAATGAAGGATATTAATTTCCTGGTGGGCCGAACTATATTCGGCATGGGTGCTGCCAACAGGAAGGTCAGTGGTTCAATAGGAATTTCTAGGCCTGTGACCTCTTTTATAAGAATTTGGACCTTGGCCCAGTATTTCACAATTTCTGGACAGGTCCACCAGATGTGGGCCATGTCCCCTCTATTACCACAGCCTCTCCAACATTGGTCTGATGCCAGAGGGTAGATCTGGTTTAATCGTGCTGGGGTAAGATACCAGCCAAACATGATCTTATAGATGTTTTCCTTAATTGTGGTGCAAAGGGAAGTTTCTGAGGCTGCCTGCCAGATTTCCTCCCAAGTCTCTCTTTCTATATCGACGTTAAGGTCAGCTGACCATCGCAGCATGTAGTCGTGCTGTGTAGGGGACGTTGAGCGCATTAGGATATTGTAAATATCTGAGATGAGTCCCTTCTGGTAGGACTTGTCCTCACACAAGAGTTCAAACGTCGTGAGAGTGGGGTATTCTGGATGAGGGCACGTAGTTCTGACAAAGTTTCTAATTTGTAGATATTTAAAGGTGTCCAATTTTGTAATTTTAAATTTGTTCCTCAGTTCTTGGTGGCTCAGGAGCTTCCCTAGGCTCAGTACGTCGGCAATCGCCTCTATACCCCGTGTGTGAAAGTGGGCGAACAGCTTAGATCCGCATCCTGGAGGGAATTTAGGGTTATTAACAAAGGGGGTGAGTTGTGAGTTTGTGGATGTGAGGTTAAATTTAAGTTTGCAACTGGACCAGGTATCCCACGTGAATCGTGAGGCCTGTAGCTGAAGATTGTGTAAGTGGCCATCTCCTCTGTTCAGGCTCCAGAGGCAGGCTTGCAGAGAAGGCCGTTTGGCACACCCGAGTTTCCATTCCCACCCAGCAACATCGGGTCGGGTCTGAGTTCCACATTACTACCTGCCTGAGCTGAGCAGCTAGGTAATATTTATATAGGTCAGGCACCCCCATCCCTCCTCTGGATCTTGTGGTCATCAGGACTGATCTGGCTACCCTGGGTCTCTTACCCTGCCAAATGAAGTGGAGTAGTCTATTCTGTATATATTTTAGATCGGCGGCCGGGACCTGGATTGGGAGCGTCTGGAATAGGTACAACATTCTTGGGAGTATATTCATTTTGGTAGAGATCATCCTCCCAATCCATGAGATCTGATAACCTTCCCACCGATCTAGATCCCTTTTGATCTGATCCCATAGTTTCGGGTAGTTATCCCTATATAGGTCCCGATAGTGCCTAGATACATTAATTCCCAGATACTTAATGCATGAGGGGCACCATCGGTAGCTGAAATTTAGTTTGAGGAGTTTGATTATGGGGTCGGGAAGACTAATATTTAGGGCCTCAGATTTGTCGCTATTTATTTTATATCCTGATACCTTTCCAAACTCCGTCAGTTCCATCTGAAGGTTGGGGAGGGAAGTTAGGGGTCTGGTCAAGGTCAGGATAATATCGTCAGCGAATAGGGAAATTTTGTATTGTTCAGTGGCCATAGGTATACCCTGGATGTTTGGGTTTTGTCTTATTTTGGCCGCCAGTGGTTCAATCGTGAGAGCGAAGAGGAGAGGGGAGAGGGGGCAACCCTGTCGGGTACCATTTCGAATGTGGATTTGTTCCGCTCCTCCACCCGATAGTCTAACTGAGGCGGATGGTGTTTGGTAGAGCGCCTGGACACCCGTAAGAAAGGAGTCCCTGAATCCGAATTTTTTTAATGTTTGGTCTAGGAACAGCCAGTCAATTCTGTCAAATGCCTTCTCTGCGTCTAAGCTTAGTAACATAGCTTGTGAGTCTGTAAGGTGGGCCTGGTCAACAAGGTTAATGATTTTACGGGTATTGTCTGAGGCCTGACGGCCCAGGACAAACCCGACCTGGTCCATATGTACTAGTCTCGGGAGTATTGGATTAAGTCTGTTCGCCAATATTTTACTGTATAGTTTTAGATCATTGTTCAACAGTGAGATTGGTCTATAGCTACCGCATTGTGTGGGGTCCTTCCCTTCTTTGAGGATTATGGCCAAATTGGCGGACGACATTGAAGATGGGATAGGACATCCTTCTAAAAATGAGTTGAACAATTGTAAAAGGTGGGTGGACAGAATGGGGAGAAACTTCTTATAGTAGGCATTCGTGAAACCATCAGGGCCCGGTGCTTTAGAAATTTTGGAGGCCTTAACGGCCCATTCTAGTTCTTCCGCCGTTATTTTGGCGTTCAGAAGAAGGAGTTCCTCCTCTGTTAATGAGGGGAGGTCGCAGTCAGCTAGATAATCAATGGTAGCCGATAGCGCCTTCGGGTCTGGGCTAGCAGAGTGAGCCCTTAGGTTATATAATTTAGAGTAAAATTTAGTGAATTCCTCTGCAATTTTTTTTTCATTGTATTGGAGTTCACCAGCACTATTCCGGATCGCCGTTATTTGCGATCTTTTGTGTATGCCTCGTAACTTGCTAGCAAGAAGTCTGTCGGCCTTGTTCCCTTTATCGTAATACCTCTGACCCGTCCATTTAAGAGCTTTTTCGACACTGTCCATTTGAATTATTCTTAAGTTGCTTCTGGTAGAAGTCAACTGTTTATAAATTTTCCGGGAAGGGTTATTTTTATGCTGTTGTTCTAAACTTATTATTTTGTCTGTTAGCTCTTTGGTTTGTTTAAGTTTAGTTTTTTTCCTATGGGAGGCAATCGAGATGAAATGTCCTCTGATTGTCGCCTTATGGGCTTCCCACAGGCTCGCTGGAGAGGCAACAGTGCCTATATTTATCCGGAAATATTCCTTAAGGGATTTTTTGATCTCCCGTACTGTCTCCGAGTGATTCAGTAGGGAGTCGTTCAGTCTCCAGGAATACGAGGTTGTTTTCACGAATGGAATGGATAGGGTCAGGGTGATGGGAGCATGATCTGACCACGTGATTGGGCCGATGTCAGTATCTAGGGCGGCTTCTAGGATGTTCTTGGTCGCAAGAAAGTAGTCTATACGGGAATATGTCTGGTGAGGGGCCGAGTAAAAGGTATAATCCCTTTGCCCCTGGTGTTGTGTTCTCCAAATGTCTAAGAGTGAGAAGTCCCCCATTATGTCCTTGAATTTTTTCCCCAGTCTTTGTGTCTGGGTGGAGTGTTGTCGCCCTGGGAGGCTCGATTTATCTTCTTTAGGGTTGAGAGCCATATTTAGATCGCCTGCAATAAGTAGCGATGATAGGTATTGGGGGTCAATTTCTGCCAGAACTGTTTTTAAGAAATCTGTCTGGTTCTCGTTTGGGGCATATAGGTTAATAAGGGCGATTGCCGAGCCTGAGAGCGAACCGTAGACCACAATAAATCTTCCCTCTGGATCTGCCTGGATTTTAGCAAGATTAAATGGGGTGCCCTGACGAATCAGAATGGCGACCCCTCTGCGTTTACAACTATATGAGGCAAAGTAGCTCATCGGATACACATGCTGGAATGTTTTAGGCGGCTCCCGAGATGTGAAGTGTGTCTCCTGGAGGAAAACAACATCGCCTCCCAACCTCTTAAGTTCCTGTAGGGCCAGGCGTCTTTTTCTGGTGTTGTGGAGGCCCTTGACATTTAGGGAAGTAAACTTTAGAGCTTGTTGGCGTGACATTCTGCTTGGGATGGACGCAGACTAATTGTAAACTTTAAGTTAAGATGGTAGCTGGACAGCCAAGTGGGACAGGGGGTAGGGTGGGAGGGGAACCGCTGGGATAGGATCAGCGGATGTAGAAAAGAGAGAAGGTAGACCCTATTGGGGTCTGTAAAGTTTGAAACCGATCTGGTTTAAAGACCGGTTGGGGTGGTTTAAGACCCTAGGGGGGCGGGTCCGACGACTGTCTCCAGTAAGGGTGGGCCGAGTAGAGACCCTTAGCTATTGGGAGTTACAGCCAAAACATGCAGACCGTGGGAGTCCTAGAAGATTGGATTTCTCTCCTGTATGGGCAATGTGGGGAGTGGGCAGGCGCTGGGCTGCTCAGTTCTAGGGGTGGGCGGTGGGGGGGAGGTGAGTGGGTGGGGGGTTCAGGGTTAGGCTGGGTAGGGGACCGCTTCTGGGAGGAGTCCGATTAATGTGTTCCTGGCTTCTGTACTGTGTGTACAGGCGCTCATATAGTGTACCTTGACCTCTCGGGTGGGTGTCTATAAGTGTTGAATGAGCCTGAGGTCTCTTGGGCCCTCCCGGGGCGGTGAGGTTCGGGTGCGTCCCCTCCATGGAGTGGTCCTTGGTGTGAGAAGAGGGGGAAGAGAGGAGGGTGGGGGGGTGGAGTGGAGGGTGTGGGAGGAAAAAAGGGGGGTGATACGGGAGGGGGTTGGGGGGGAAGATAAGGGGCAGAAGGGGGGGAGAGCAGTTCTGACATATCCTAAGCATAGCATTCAATACCAACATTGTACCTCGTATTAGATAGGCTGTGTGTATACAATGCTTGACAGAGTGGTTACATACACTACTGAGCTGAAGCGGTCCACTCCTAGGCTTCCTTGGAACGGCGGTGGTCACCTGTGATTTTACAGGAGGACGAACCGTGGGTGGGGGAGGATGGGGTGGGGGGGAGATTGATCATAGGGGAAGGGAAGCGGACTGGGGGGCGGTGGGGGAGGGGGAGTCTGGGGGGAGGGGGGGGGTGAGGGGGGGAAGGGGGGTTGAGAGGGAAAGGGGAGGGGGGGGGGTGCAGGCTTAAACATTGATCCTTGCGCAGTGTACACAGTTTACATTTAACAATATAGACATCAAACATTTGCCATAGTACAGGTGTTGTGTGACCTTTTGTGGTAAACCTGGGCAAAGCGTCGGACAGATGGGGGGATAATTAGGGGGGGAGGAAGGGATAGGGGGTAGGGGGGGGTACAGGCTTATACATTTAAACATTGAATATTGTACGTAATTTACATTTAGCAGTTGAGGCAACCGACATTTGCCATAGCACAGACGCTGTGCGACCTCGTGTGGTAAACCTGGGTACCGCGTCTGTCAGGCCAATCCGCGTGAGCGTGTCCGGCCGAACAGACGCGGGGGTGAGTGGTTCAGTCCGAAGGGGTCGGGGGAGGGTAGGGGGGGGGCAGGGGCAGGGAGGGGGGGGGGGCAGGGGCAGGGAGGGGGGGGGGGCAGGGGCAGGGAGGGGGGGGGGGGCAGGGGCAGGGAGGGGGGGGGGCAGGGGCAGGGAGGGGGGGGGGGCAGGGGCAGGGAGGGGGGGGGGGCAGGGGCAGGGAGGGGGGGGGGGCAGGGGCAGGGAGGGGGGGGGGCAGGGGCAGGGAGGGGGGGGGCAGGGGCAGGGAGGGGGGGGGCAGGGAGGGGGGGGGCAGGGAGGGGGGGGCAGGGGTAGGGGGGGTGGTGTGGGGGGAAGGGGCGGGGGGAGAGTGTGACCCTGGGCAATGAGTCATAAGTAGTGAGAACATTTTGCATTACAGTTAGATGAATGACGAATAGGCAGAGGCATACGGATCAGCTGGAGGGGAAAGAAAAAAGGGGGGGGCGGGAGGGCCGGGGGGGCAGTGGAACAAATGAGGGTGAGGAGAGGATGTTAGGGGGAGGGGGTGGGAAAGGGGGAGGGGGTGGGAAAGGGGGGCGAGGGGGACTTTAGAATGAGAGGGGGGGTGCTGTTCCCGGATCGGGGAGCAGGGGGGGAGGGTGGTTGGGGGACCAGGGGGGTTGGGGGTGGAAGGGAGGGGGAGGGAGGGGTTGGGAGTAGGTGGGGAGAGGGGGGGGTCCGGAGGTGGGGGTTGAAGAGGGTTGAGTGGGGGGGTTAGGGGAGGGGCTTAAAAACGGTGGGAGTGGCTTAAAAATGGGCGTGGCTGAATATAGAAATGGGAGGGGCTTAATAGAAAAATGGGTATGGTAATACTAAGTTAGTGCAGACTTTTGTGTCCTGTCAGTAGAATGTTGTATACGTGACTTTATTCTCCAGTAGATGTAGCTGGGTTGTGGCTGGAATACGTGGCCCCTCTCTTGGAGTGGATGGGGTGGGGGGGGTTGAAGGGGCAGCTGGGAGGGTTTGTCCTCAGGGGTTCGGGGTGGGGGGGAGCAGGGGTTTGGGGGGACCTCTTGCTGGGCATGCTATTGTGGGGAGGCGGGACATTGCTGACAGAGACATATGGGGGGAGGTGGACGGGGCATGTGCGGGGCACTAGTACAAACTGGTACAAACCCTGGCTGTCGGCGTATATCCGTTGTGTTTCTGGATCGCGTTTCCTGGGTTCTCGCGGTGGGGGGGGGAAGGGGGATCGGGTGTCCTGAATAGGGCTATACACCTTGGCCCAGCCCCCCCGGTCGAGGGGGGGGGGGAGCGTTGAGGAAACCCCGTCCGGGAGAGAGAAGGGGGTGATAAGGGGATCCTCCGGAGGATGCCGCCGGGGAGGTCCAGCAGTCTGCGCCGGGTGGCGTCATCACGCCCCGACGGCACAGCCACCGCTATGCTCAGGCATCGCAGCCGTCGCCGGCGGGAACCCATCGCGCAGCGCGATGACTTCAGTCGGCGCCCCTCCGACCTCGGCGGGGCTCGACTCGCTGGTGTGAGGCCTCCTCGGGCGCCATTTTGGTGAGCGACCGCGGATCGGAGAAGGACCACGAGGAGGGGTATGGACGCTCCGGCCGCCATCTTGGGAGACTGCGGAGTTGATGTCGGTGTGCAGGCAGGCGGGGATCATGCTCCTCAGCGGGGCTCCGGATTCAGCTCCTCATCGTCCTGTAGCTGGATTGTCCTCATTGAGGTCTCAGGGGCTGGCTGCAAGATCTCCGGTGAGCCCTGGGTCGAAGGGAAGGCCACGAGGGAAGGTAAGGATATACCCAGCGCCATTTTGGGGGTTGTTTCTTTTTTTATTTGTTGTGGGATGAACGGTGGTATTCTGCCGGCTGGAATTTGTGGGTAGTTCTGTGCGGTCCCTCATTTTTCCCGGATTTGCCTCTGTCCCGCAATTCTCTCAGAGGTCCTCACAGGCATGTCGTCCCTCTCTCGGGGCCGGTCACCGGCTGAGTGGGCAGGTTGGAAGGGGTCATCTGGGAGGCCCAGGGCTTTAGCGAAAGGTGCCATGTCCTCGGGGTGCCTAATTGTTAGGTATTTGCCCTTGTGGGGGACCACCAATTTGAAGGGGAATCCCCATTTGTATGTTATCCCTTTTTCTCTCAGGAGCAATGTGAGGGGGCGAAGAGCCTTGCGTCGATCTATGGTTAGTTTAGAAAGGTCGTTGTAGACCTGTAGCTGTTCGCCTCGGAACGCGATCGTGTTTCTCCCCCCTGCTAGCGCCCGATCAGCTTGTCTTTGGTTGAGTAGCTGTGCAGTCGCACGATCGCGTCCCGCCGGCGATTAGGGTCCTCGGAGCGTGGCCCCCAGAGCTCTATGCGCTCTGTCAATCTCCAGGTCTCTTGGCTCAAGGTCCGGGCAAAGGAGAAGGAAAAAATCCACCAGGTAGGCCCTCAGGTGCGCAGGCAGGGATTGCCTCAGGGATGCCGCGGACGCGCAGGTTCTGGCGGCGATCCCTGTTTTCCTGGTCTTCCAGGCCATCCCGTAGGGTGTTGATTTCGTGGCCCAAGCGGATGATTTCATCGTCAGCCTCTGACTGATGATGTAGGGCCTCGTCGAGTCTGGCTTCTAGCGTGGTGGTACGCTCCTGGAGGCCATTGATATCCTGCCGGATTTCGGCCACCGCCTCCTTGATGTTGGTTTGGAGTGAGCGCTGTAGTTTGGCATGTAGTTCCTCCAAGTATGCCTTCGTGATTCCCCCCTCAGCGGGTGGGGGGGGACTCGGCGGGGTGTGCTGGTTCCGTGGGGCCTTGTGTGCCTCGTGGGCCTGGAGTCTGGGGGCCATCTTGCCTCTTTCCACTCACTTCTGCAGGCCGCTTTGCAGGGGTGAAGAAGTTGGCTCCTCCGTGAGTCGGGGGATTTTTCCCTTTATTAGCCATCCTGCCGTGTTTAGGAACCTTTTAGGGGCTTTTTATAGGTTTTTGGACGGGTTGAAACTCCTTAAAAAGTAGGTTTATTCAGGAGGGTCTCAGGTGCTCTTCCTCTACCCGACTGTCCTGGATGACGTCATAGACACGCCCCTCGTGTCCTGTAGTTCTTTAAGGATCTGGGGGTTCTTGGTGAGCTTATGGCGAGTTGAGAGTTTTCAAATCAGCCTGTAGTTTTGTGATTGCGGCATTTCTTTCCTTTTTTTTGCAGCTTATAAGCCAATCAAGAAACCACTCATAGTCACTTTGTGGACTTCCCATAATGTGGAATATTTTTGCACACTACCATCATTTGTCTTAAAGAACCGATCCAGTTCCTTACCCACCAACGACAGGGTTTCCGAAGTTTTCAGGATCGATTCATTAAGCAAAAATAAAATAAAAATTAGAACTGACAACACACCGCAATGAAAGAAGGGGAGCTTGTTCAGCTATGCTCCTCTCCCTTGCCCAAGGCAATGGTCCAGTCCCATAAGACGACCCGGCCGTCGTCCCTGGGTCCGGTGTAAACCAGTCACTGGACTTGCCTGGGTCCTCATCAAGCCCCCGATGTAAAACCGTGCGGCGTGATGTGGAGCCCATACAGACCGCGGAGGTGGATCACCCCCCGGGGCACATGCTCTAGCAATAATACTTATAATTAGCCAGCTTAGTACATGTATAGATAACATCCGTGTACATTTGTGTATATGCCCACATCTAGTAACAGATATCCAAAGATTTTCTACTGCGTCTTATGAATACCATATTTATTTTAACTTGGATCTACTAACTTTGTTTAAACTTGTATCTTAATTCCTACTATATCTTTGTCTGTTTTAGTCTTATATATACATCTTTTTTTTTTCCACATCAAATTTTTATTGGGAATCGGGTAAATACAGCAAATTATCTTCCAACCCAGTATCTTACATTGGTGTAACCCACCATCCCCGTTTTTTTTTTTTTTTTTTTTTTTTTTTTTAATTATACAGTCATGTAAATTCAGGAAAAACAGAGCCGACAAGACATCACATAAAGGAAAATAAAAGGGGAGTAGGAGAAAAAAGGAAAATTGACTCACTACGAAGGCTCACACCTATACTCTGACACAAAAGGAGGGAGGGGGGGGGATAGGTTGTATCCATGGTTGGTTAACTCTGTTATCAGCGACTTCTTCTATTACATTTCTAGCTCTGACCTATCTTGTCCGCGTTGGCTTACCAGTCTGTCCTGTCATCTTCTGTCTCAACTGGTTTGTCAGAGGAGAATGCACGTATATCTATCATTGCCAAATAGTGGCATCTACCCCCGGGATATCTGTTTTGCCTAACCAAGGGGACCATGTTTGGAGAAATTTTGTGCCGGTGTCGTTGACCAGACTTGTCAACTGTTCCATCCGGCAGACGCACCAAATTCTGTTTCTAATCTTAGGAATCGTGGGTATTTCTGGTTGCTTCCATAGTGCTGCGAGCTCACACGTGTGGCTGTTGCAAAGTGCGCAACTAATTTGTGCTACGATCCGTTTAGCCAAGCAGGAACAGCCGGGGGTCAAAGGGAACCGAGATGCCCAGTATACTCTGCAGCCACGTCCGAATGTCTTCCCAAAGCGGGGCCACTTTGGTGCAGCTCCACAGCATATGCAGCAAGTCTGCCTGTTCTCCACATTGTTTAGGACACAATGGGGAGTATCCCTTGACAAACTTCGCTAATCTTGTTGGGGTCAGATACCACCTCATCAGTACTTTATATGCATTCTCCCGTAACGTGGTGCATATGGAGCTCTTTGCTAGCGCCAGCAGAATCTGATCCCAGATTCGTCTTCTAAAGTCTCGTCCAAATCTATTTCCCAACGTTTTTGATAACTAAGTCTGGTGTCATTGTCATTTGACGTACACACTACCTCCAGGTATATCCTAGATATGAGTCCCGCTATATATACATCTTTTAACCTTTCGTTACTTAACCTAACTCTAGCTTCTCTTGTAACTACTAACGTCACTTAAATCCAACACAATACATTTTATTCCTATTACTACCTTTTATCTATCCTTCAACCTTATCCTAACTATACTATTTTTATATATAAAGTGATATAACAACCTATCATTTCTAAAATAAACCCTTTACTAAACTATCCTAGAAACCTTTCTTACTTCTCTTTTATTAATACCCGTCTATTTATATTTATACTAAACCCCCCAACAAACTTTTAATCTGTCCTATTTCTGAAACCTAAACTTTTATCTACTATTCCTAATTAACTAGAACCTTTGTGGACTTAACTGCCTGTCTCACTGTGTCTCTCAAGTTCAGACCTTTCCCATGCCTCCGACTGCTGCCTCTCTTCCTTTTCACCTTCTTGCCCCTAACTGCAACCTCCCTTCATTCCTGCTTCCTGCTTGTCACCTTGCTATTCCTTCCTCTCCTATCCCCTCCATACCCCCTGCCCTCCATCCCCCCCGCCCTCCACCCCCCCCCCCTTCTCCTGCCAAACCCCCCCTCCTTCTTCCCCTGAATGTGTCAAACTTGGCCCCTCTGTTAACTTTACCCGCTTTTAATTAACATTGGAGTGTTTTCCTGCTTTTAATTAACTGTCACTAGGTGTCGCCCTTCAGCTTCTTTCCTTGAAGGCTAAAGCATGGCTTCTCCTCTTCCCACCATCTGCCGCTAGATGGCGCTCCACCATAGCCTATCAATGGGACAGTAACCAAGGCATGGCGGCAGACACAGCTCCTTCAAGCGCTTAATTGAAAAGGTGTCTGTGGCCTGTCACAGTCAGTTTTCTCTTTCTTTCGGGGAGGCTCCCACTCAGTTCCAGGACGTCGAGGGGACTGGTTCTTCATCGGGTGAGTGCTGAAAAGGACTCAGGGGGACGGGGACTTTGTTCAGCGGCCGCAGGAACTCTTCTCCCTCAATTCTTCTGAAGGTATGTGGGACCCCATTCCTGAGGATGAATAATCCGAATGGGAAGAGCCAGCGATATTTTATGTCCTTCTCTCTCAGAGCCCTGGTGACCGGTTGGAAGCTCTTTCTTCTTGCCAGGGTAGTGCGTGCCATGTCCTCGAAGACCTTAAATGTTATGCTCTCATATTTCAGGTTTTTAGCAGCCCTTGCGATCTGGGTGACCATCTCTTTTGTTTTGTAATAATGAAATCTTAGGATGATGTCTCGTGGGGGGTCAGAGTGTTGAGGTTTGGCACGCAGCGCCCGATGACATCTATCCAGACACCTCTCATTTTCAGGTAGATAGAGATGAAGAAGCGCTCAAATGCTAGGTATAATAACCATTAATAGCCAATGCCAAAGCCTAAGAATGATCCAAAATCAATAACATAGGTGAGAATAACAGCTAGCAATATTGGGTAAAAAGCCTCCTGAAGACAGGTAATGGGTGGGTATAACCCCAACCCCCCCACTATCAGTCTCATTAGAAAACAACCCTGTAGCAAATAAAGTACTCACAAGTCCTTGGTAGGGGCTGGCAGGATGTGCAGCTTCCAGTGGTAGCAGATACAGGAAATAGAAAGGAGCGCACGATCCAACAGGAGCAAAGAGAGGACCCAATGCAAAAAAATATAAACTTTATTCTGTCATAACCTAAAATCCAACGTGTTTTCAACGCTGGTGCGTTCTTTATCAAAAAGATAAAGAACACACCAGCGTTCGAAATGCGTTGGATTTAGGTTATGACAGAATAAAGTTTATATTTTTTTTGCATTGGGTCCTCTCTTTGCTCCTGTTGGATCGTGCGCTTCTTTCTATTTCCTGTACCTCTCATTTTCAGGCTTGTCCGGGAATAATTGCTCCAGCCATTTTGACACAAAATTGTTGGCGTCTGTTATTGATTCCGGAACCCCTCTTAACCTCAAGTTATTCCTTCTCTCCCTGTTCTACGTGTCTTCTAATTTGTCCCCCATTTCCTCCACATTTGTGCTGAGTAGGGTCGTGGTCTTTGACAATTTTTTTGCAGGGATTTGATAGTTTCATCCATTTTGTTTTCCACTACATTGGTCCTTTCTCCCAGCCCATCCACTTCCTTACTCATTTCCCAAAGTTCCCTTTTAAAGAAAGACTTAATTTGGCCACAGAATTCTCTGATATCCTCTTTGGTGGCTGGGTGTTACGCCTGTATCCACGCAGACCTGGCCAGTCCCCAGTACTGAGGTGGGTAAGGGTATAACACGCACCCACAGCAGTGAGGGCGTGCCCGGAGTGTGGTAAGATGCGTTGCTGGGCCTGGTGAGAAAGGGTTAACGATATACTTGCTGAGTCCGGGGTGCCAGAAGTCGGAGGGTAATGTCCAAGAGCCGTGGGTCAGGGGCAGGAGAAAGCAGCGTAGTGAGGTCCAAAGCAGAGTCCAGGGGTAGCGAGGTACACGTAGTCAAACAAAGCCGAGATCAATCCAAAGGTATCCAAACAGGGGCAGGAACAGGAACAAGAGCTGTAACAGAGAACAGAGCTTGGCATAGACACTGCACACAGGAGCCACAGAGAAGCGAGGAAGGAGATGGCAGACTGGGGTTATAAAGGAAGGAGGGCCAATGGTAGCAAGGGGTGGGGCGGAGGCCTGTCTAGGTGATCGCAGGGATAGGTCCAGGTGAGCAGGGAGGAAGACAAAGGTGTGATTCATGGCAATCGCCTGCAGCCAAGGGGGGGCGGAGCCAGCGGCGCGGGAGGGCTGGTAAGAAGATCGGGTGCGTGAGGATGCGGCGTGCGGGTGCGGAGGCTCGGCGTGGGAGCGGGACAGGTAAGAGGCCGAGGGAGCGGGGAACCGGGGCAGAGAGCCGCCGTGGGGCCTGAGGTGACAGGGACCCGCTGAGAGGCGCGTGTCCCCTGATCCGTTACAGTACCCCCCCCTTGAGGATCGGACTCCTGACGATCCTCCCAAGGTTTGTGAGGAAATTTCTGACGTTTGAGAAGAGCTGGAGCAT
Source organism: Ascaphus truei (assembly GCF_040206685.1). Taxonomy (NCBI): domain Eukaryota; kingdom Metazoa; phylum Chordata; class Amphibia; order Anura; family Ascaphidae; genus Ascaphus; species Ascaphus truei. The sequence goes on along the minus strand of NC_134485.1, from coordinate 150,740,874 downwards.
GAATATGATGACAAGGTACCCAGGAGCGTTCCTCCGGGCCATATCCCTTCCAATGAACGAGGAACTGAAGTCTGCCTCTGGACCAACGTGAATCAAGAATGGAATGGACTTTGAATTCCTGTTGTCCTTGTATTATGATGGGATTGGGTCTCTGAGGACGGCATGGAAAATGTACATTTTGGCCAAAGGGTTTCAGAAGGGACACGTGAAACACAGAGGGTATCTTAATGGTGGGAGGAAGCGAAAGTCGATACGCTACCGGGTTGATCCGTTCGAGGACCTTGAAGGAACCGAAGAATCTAGGAGCCAGCTTCTGGGAAGGAGTTTTGAGCTTGATATTTTTTGAAGATAGCCAAACTCTGTCTCCAGGTTTGTATTCTGGGCCCACCTGACGTCGCCGATCTGCTTGCGTCTTTTGTTTTTGGACGGACCCTTGCAAGGCTCTTTGAATATTTTTCCAAGAATTTTGTAGATTGGAGACATGAGTATCCGCTGCAGGAACACCAGAGGGGAGGGAGGAGAGGGGAAGGCTGCTGGGATGGAACCCATAGTTAATGAAGAAAGGCGACTCTTGCGTGGACTCATTCTTCAGCGAATTAATAGCGAACTCCGCCCAGGTTATTATGGGTCCACCCAATTGTCTTGAGATTCTGACACAAAGCATCTGAGATACTCCTCCAAGGTCTGATTCATTCTCTCTGTCTGGCCGTTGGTCTGCAGGTGGTAACCCGAGGAGAAGAGGAGGGAAATGCCAAGTCTTTGAGAGAACGCTCGCCAAAACTTAGAGACGAATTGAGTACCTGTCTTAAACAAGGGAAAGTGGCACGCCGTGTAACCTGAAAATTTCTTTAGAAAAAATGTCAGCCAAGGTAGCTGAATTGGGGAGACCCTTGAGGGGTATAAAGTGTGTATGCTTGGAAAACCTGTCCACTACCACAAGGATCGTATTCATCCCCTTAGAATTTGGAAGTTCAACAATAAAGTCCATGGAAATATGCTTCCAAGACCGTTCCGGAATAGGAAGAGGCAGGAGGAGACCAGAAGGTTTGTGTCGGGCGTACTTGCTCTGAGCACAGACTGGACAAGCTCTGGTGAAATCAAAAATGTCTTTGTTCATTTTAGGCCACCAAAAGGTCAGTTTAATAAGATCCACTGTCCTCTTGAAGCTTGGATGACCAGCAGGTCTAGAAGAATGCCCCCACTCTAGGATCTTGTGGCGAAAACGTGGAGCAGCGTACAGATGTCCTTCTGGCACCTTAAATCTCCTAGGGATATGAGCCTGGGCTTTACTGATCTCATCCAGAATATCAAAATTATTGGCAGAAATAATATACTTTGCAGGGAGGATCGTCTCTGAAGATTCGTTAGATCCTTCCTCCGTAGAGAATTGGCGAGATAGAGCATCGGCCTTGATATTCTTGGTACCTGGAATATATGAAATCGTGTAATTGAAACGAGAGTAAAACAGTGCTGAAACGTGCTTGACGGGATCCCAGACGACGAGCCCCCTCAATGTATAATAAGTTTTTGTGATCGGTGAGAATAGCTACTGGCTCTTTGTACCCTCGAGGAGATGACTCCATTCTTGCAGGGCTAATTTGAAAGCCAAAAGTTCACGGTTCCCGACATCATAATTTCTCTTGGCCGAAGAGAATTTCCTGGAAAAGAATCCACACGGATAGTCTTTCTTGTGGAGAAGATCTTTGTGAGAGTGCTGCCCCAGCTCCCACATCAGAAGCGTCTACCTCCAGGGTGAAAGGAAGGGATGTATCCGGATGCCGAAGGATGGGGGCGGAGACGAAAGCTCTTTTGAGGAACTCTAAGGCTTTGATGGCTTCAGAGGACCATGCTGTCGGATCGCACCTTATTTTGGTCAGAGCAGTAATGGGTAAAGCGATAGTGGAGAAATTACGGATGAATTTTCGATAGTAGTTAGAAAAGCCAAGGAAACGCGGAACGGCTTTTAGGGAATTCGGCAACGGCCAATCCAGAACAGACTTCAATTTCTCAGTATCCATGGTGAAACCTTTATCAGAGATTATATAGCCAAGGAAGGCTATGGAAGATTGGTGTAAGAGACATTTCTCCATCTTCGCGTAGAGGCTATTAGCACAAAGCTGAGAGAGAACCACCTTGGTGTGACAAATGTGTTCTTCCAGGTACTTGGAGAAAATTAGGATATCGTCTAAGTATATGATGACGAAAATTCCCAGAATGTCCCGGAAGATATCATTCATAAATTCTTGGAAGACGGCAGGGGCATTGCAGAGGCCGATCAGCATCACTAGGTATTCATAATGACCCGAACGCGTGTTAAATGCAGTTTTCCATTCGTCACCGTCTCGTATTCGGATAAGATTGTAGGCTCCTCTCAGGTCGAGTTTGGAAAATATAGAGGCTCCCTGGAGCCGGTCAAAGAGTTCCGAAATTAGAGGAAAAGGGTACCGGTTTTTAACTGTAATCTTGTTAAGCCCACGAAAATCGATTCAGGGTCTTAAAGAGCCATCCTTCTTTTTCACGAAGAAGAAACCTGCCCCGGCGGGGGAGGTGGAATTCCGAATAAACCCTTTCTTAAGATTCTCCTGGATGTAGGTCGCCATAGCCTCGGTCTCGGGCACAGATAAGGGATACGACTTAGACTTGGGGAGTGTGGTTCCAGGAATTAATTTGATGGGGCAGTCGTACGAATGATGAGGTGGTAGAACTTCAGCCTGAGTCTTGTTAAAGACATCCAAAAAGTCTTGGTATACCTCCGGCAGGGTAGAGAGAGAAGAAGTGGTGTCGAGACCAGCGAGCACGGTAACGGGAGGAGTGACCGTCTTCTCCAAGGTAGGAGCCCACTGGATCGGTAGTTCGTTGGTCCTATCAACACACGGGTTGTGAAGCTGGAGCCACGGCAATCCCAAAATGACCTGGACAGTTGCAGAGTGGAAAACATCGAAGATGATGACTTCAGTATGACCATCCGCGGTGGTCAGGGGGAGGGGAATAGATTCCCAAATAATGAAGGCTGGTTGGAACGGTCGACCGTCGATAGCCTCCAGGCCGATGGGTGACTTCTTCTTGAATAACGGGATTTGGTTGTTGCAGGCATAGTCGTGATCCAAAAAGTTGCCACCAGACCTGGAGTCGATGAAGGCTTCAACCTCTACCTTAACATTGTTAACATTGATTGTAGCCTTGAGAAAGCGTTTCTCACGCGAAACGCGCGCGTCTGCACCTCTCACGTGCATGCGCACGGTCAGCACTGACGTGGCAGCCTCACATCTCACAGAGCGAGTAGCTGCCAGACCGATCGCCTGCACACACCCTCCTATATCGGGCCAGAGTCTGAGTTCACTCGGTGGGCTGAGAGCAAGGAGATTTTGTTGCAAACAGCTTCATTGGCATACATGGTAGTGTCTTTAAGGTATACATACCGCTATATTGCAGCACTTACCTGACTTTGTTCATCTTCATGCAGTGGTATTATTCACCTGTCTGATATCATAATTTTGGCAGTACCTGACGGTTGAGCACATTCATTAATATGTGCATAGGCATACCCAACAAGCCACACCGTTTCTAGGTATCTCGTAGTTGCTTCTATTCATGTGAGCATTTGTTTCACTCCATCTTAGTCCCTGCACTATCCGTTAGTGGTATTAAGTATTGCCTAATTCTACCTGCTGTAGCACAGTACCCAACGGTCGAGCACATTCATGTATATGTGCACAGGCATTCATACAGCCACACCGTTTTGGGTATCTGTTAGCTACATTATTTATTGCCTGCAAGTTTATCTATAAGTTCTGACATTTGAGCTACACTTGAACTCATTAGGGAAGAGCTTGCACTATCTCCTCATCTCAACTCCACCTTAGAACTCTCATTAAGGGAAATCTGCATACTAGCTCCCTCCTTTGACCAATTGATTTAATTCCTCTCAATTGTTCATATCAAATTATAATCCGGAGTGTCATATACACTCCAATTTCTGGATTATGTATGTGTGTCTTTCCTTCTTGGATTTTAAATCCCATTATTTTAATTAGATAAACATTAAAGATATAGTTTTAATTAGCGTCACAATTCATTTAGGGTATTGAGTGCTTTTGCTAGGGTTCTTGCATCTCTGGTGTTTTACTTAACATTAGGACCCTCGAGTTATGGGGAGAAGGATTCTCTTCAGTAGCTCTTTGGGGGAAGAGGAGCAAGGAGAAATGGTACCCAGTAGAAGGCCATCTACCTTTACTGGGCGTTCTCGTTTCCCGGTTTCAAGCGACAGTGACGTATTTGGTGTTCAGGGGAGCCGCAGCAGTAGCAGAGACCCTCATCTCGGCGGCGTGTTCTCTCAGTAGTCCGAAGCTGTTGGCTACCGATTTGCATCGGTTTGAGGGTGTCCAACGCAGGAAGAGCCAAGGGAGGAGACCTAGGAGAAACAGGCAAGGGCGACCGTAAATGGGGGTGCTGGCGATCGTGGCGTCGCTCTTGAATGTGCTGGTCCGTCTGGATGCTGAGGGCAATGAGATCCTCTAGAGATGAAGGACGAACATGAGCTGCGAGGTCATCCTTGGGGGATTCGGACAAACCCTGCCAGTATGCCGCGGTGAGAGCCTCATCGTTCCACTGGGTTTCTGCGGCGATGGTGCGGAACTCCACCGCGTATCTTGCAGCCAGCCTGCGACCTTGGGAGAGATGAAACGAGGAAGAAGCGGCAGTCTCCCTACGCGCTGGTGTGTCAAAGACCTGCTGAAACTCTCGCCGGAATTTGGGGTAGTCTTGGGTTATGTTTGATCTGTGTTCCCAGAGGGGAGAAGCCCAAGCGAGAGCGTCTGCAGTGAGCAGGGCATAGACATAGGCCACTTTAGAACGACCTGAGGGAAACCGAGATGGGGACATCTCGAACTGGACGTCACATTGGTTCAAGAATCCCCGGCAAGTAAGGGGGTCTCCGGCATACCGGTTGAGAGGTGGGATACGTGGTTCCAAGTTGCCCATAGGTCCTGGGGCAGGAGGGGACGGTGCAGCTGGAGATTCCCGCAGGGAGAGTTTAGAAAGTTCTTGCGCCACAGTGGTAACTTGCTCGCTTAAAAATTGCCAGTGATCCATAGTGACACCGTGGCCCACCTCAGGGGGGGTCTGCATTTGTTGGGCTCTGCATAATGTAACGCCTGTATGCCCGCAGACCTGGCCAGTCCCCAGTACTGAGGTGGGTAAGCGTAGAACACGCACCCACAGCAGTGAGGGCGTGCCCGGAGTGTGGTAAGATGCGTTGCCGGGCCTGGTGAGAAAGGGTTAACGATATACTTGCTGAGTCCGGGGTGCCAGAAGTCGGAGGGTAATGTCCAAGAGCCGTGGGTCAGGGGCAGGAGAAAGCAGCGTAGTGAGGTCCAAAGCAGAGTCCAGGGGTAGCGAGGTACACGTAGTCAAAGCCGAGATCAATCCAAAGGTATCCAAACAGGGGCAGGGACAGGAACAAGAGCTGTAACAGAGAACAGAGCTTGGCATAGACACTGCACACAGGAGCCACAGAGAAGCTATGCAGAGCGAAGAAGGAGAGGGCAGACTGGGGTTATAAAGGATGGAGGGCCAATGGTAGCAAGGGGTGGAGCGGAGGCCTGTCTGGGTGACCGCAGGGATAGGTCCAGGTGAGCAGGGAGGGAGACAGGGGTGTGATTCATGGCAATCGCATTCATCCGATGGGGGGCGAAACCAGCAGCGCGGGAGGGCTGGTAAGAAGATCGGGTGCGCGCGCACTCTGTAAGGCTGAGTGGCGTGTGTCCCCCGATCCGTTACACTGGGGTTGTATCCGAGTGCTCGCTTTCAGAGCCTGATCCGGCATCTTGGGGTTCCTGGCTTGCCACCCGTGACCTCCCCGACTTAGCATAAAAGTCCGTCAGTAGGGTTTTTTTTCTCTTCTGCCTCGTTTGTGTCGGCATCTCTTGTGTTTCCGACAACAGTTGTGCTTGAGAAAAAGCTGTGTGTGCTGTGTACGTGCATAGTAAGTGAAACTTCTTTGACTTTTGTCACAGAAATTGACTTATGACGCGTGTGCTCGGCACACATGTGTCAGTCAGTGTATGTGTCAGTCAGTGAGTATGTATGTGTGTCAGTCAAAGAGTATGTATGTGTGTTTGTTTGTGTGTGTGTCAGTCAGTGTATGTATCTGTGCCGGTCAGTGTATGTATCTGTACCGGTCAGTGTGTGTATGTGTGTCAGTCAGTGTGTGCATGTGTGTCAGTGTGTGCATGTGTGTCAGTCAATGTGTGTGTGTGTGTGTGTGGGTGTGTGTGTGTGTGTGTGTGTGTGTCAGTCAGTGTGTGTGTGTGTCTGTCAGTCAATGTGTGTGTGTGTGTCAGTGTATGTCTCTCTGTGTTGTGTGAATGTCTCTCTGTGTCGGTCAGTGTGTGTATGTGTGTCAGTCAGTGTGTGTATGTGTGTCAGTCAGTGAGTATGTGTGTCAGTCAGTGTGCGTGCGTATGTGTGTCAGTCAGTGTGCGTGCATATGTGTGACAGTCAGTGTGCGTGCGCGTGCGTCAAAGTGTGCATGCGTCAGTGTGTGTGTGTATGTGTTTATTGGCAGCAGTACTAGCATCATGAATGTTGAGCGGGTGGGGGAGCTCACAGGGGGGGGGAAGGAATAGGCACATCATTCAGGGGCGGTGTTCGGTACATCACTGGGGTGTGCGTGCGTGCGTCAGTGTGTGTGTGCGTGCGTCAGAGTGTGTGTGCGTGCGTCAGTGTGTGTGCGTGCGTCAGAGTGTGTGCGTGCGTCAGTGTGTGTGTGTGTCAGTCAATGTGTGTATGTGTCAGTCAATGTGTGTATGTGTCAGTCAAATTGTGTATGTCAGTGTGTGCTTGTCTGTCAGTGTGTGTCTGTCAGTGTATGTGTATCTCTCTGTGTGTACACACCGTATGTCTCTCTGTCTGTGTCCTGCCCCCTCTCTCCTGACTCCCCCCACCCCCGGTGGAGCTGCGGACCCGGTGGGCTCAGTCTGAGTCTTCTGAGCAGATACCCCTCCCACCCCCCGGCGGCGCGCTCAAGCTCCCCCCTTCCCCACCCCCCGGCGGCGCGCTCAAGCTCCCCCCTTCCCCACAACCCGGCGGCGCGCTCAAGCTCCCCCCTTCCCCAACCCCCGGCGGCGCGCTCAAGCTCCCCCCTTCCCCACAACCCGGCGGCGCGCTCAAGCTCCCCCTTCCCCACCCCCCGGCGGCGCGCTCAAACCCCCCCATTCCAAGGCTGTTAGGAGCGGCGCCGGCGCCAGCCTCCCTCCTCCTGTCCATCGGCATGGCAGCGGGCGGGGAATGGAGCCGCCGCATATGTGAGCAACCGGGTGTGGGGTGTGTGGAAGGGTGAGGGGTGCGGCGGCAATTAGGAGCGGCGCCGGCGGCTATCGCCGCCACCGCCGCCACATGTGACAGGGGACGTGTGAGCGGAGCGGCGTCCATTACACATTTCGCCCCCCATCTATCCAGTTTTATCCCATCAGAGGTGCCACTAAAGAAGTTCCACTTCTAAAAGTTAGTTTTCTGTGCAGATCTGGCTAATTTATTCCAAAAATGTGCTGGTAGGGATGGAGCTTTTAAGTCAAGCTTCCATCACTCCACTGTCGCGCATGCGCTTCACTAAATACTTTCTGCAGCATAAACAGCATTTAATGTGTCAGTAGTTTCCAGTAGCTGCAGTAATGCTGTCTACTGGTAGAACAATATATTCACTGGGGGGAAGGGGAGAGAGATGGGGGTTTACCCCGCTCAGCCACTTACTTAGGAGAGTAGAGACTGGAGTGGTGCTATCAAGGATAAAGGTGTATAATGGAGAACAAGGAAAATAATCCCAAGGGATGCACTCACTGAAATAGGAACTCAAAATAAATACATTTTAATGATATCAAACAACAAATTTTCTATTTAAAACCTAACTAAAGGAGCGCATGTTTGTCACAGCGAGGTATGGAGTACTATTCAAGCCTAATCCTGGATATGAACACTGTATTAGTGATCCAGGCAAAGGGCTAAGTAGTGATAACCTGGTGGTAATGATGATATAGATAGGCATCTGCTCAGGTGAGTATGGAAAATCTCATCAGAAGTGTTCACACTCAAATCAAATAAATAATGGGGTAGGTACATAGAGCCAAAATTGGTGCTGATGTGCCACTTTTCCCTCAGGAAAGGTGGGTCAGTATGGTTGGCCCTAAGGATACCTCTGTTCAAAAGAAGGATAAGGTATTAGGGGGCGTTAGCTGACATTTACAGCCGTAATTATGCTGTTTACATAAGGTTCTGCTGCATGCAGGTACACAAGGTTTAAGCAAGTCCCCACTGTATTTCAGATTCTTTGTGAGAAGTATCTCTGACCATAGAGACCACAGTTAGACAGAGGCAGTAGATAAAAACACCCCTCATATCCCAGAAATCATATAGCTGGCAAACTGGCAGAGTGCCTGATACACGGCATAATTACCACAGGAATCTTTCATCAGACAGTGATAACGATCGTACTGTTTCTAGCTAGTGGGATCCGCATTTGGCCCACATCATTATTAGCTAGGTTGAGATTGGCACTCCACGCCGTGATATCAAACTGACCGGACTACTACCTAGTCGGTCGCGCCGATGACGTCACACAGGACGTCGCACCCGACACGTGTTTCGTTCCTGCCTATGGAGCTTCTTCCGGGGTGGGCGAGTCAAGGCTCCCTACAGCCTTATACCCGGTCGGGTTGTCATAACAACCTGATAGCGTCGTCATGACGTGTACAGGGGGGAAAGACTGATTAGGGAGACTTGTTAAAAACGGGTCCTATTGACCTTCGTTAAGGTTTTAAAAGACATATAAGGCGAAAACGGTATACTCCATGAGAGGATAAGAGCAGGCATACTCCAAAGGACATGAAATAAATAATAAATATTTTAAGATGATGTTTGATTCTTGATTTCTAATGGAGCAGACAGCCTCCCTAGTGCATGGGTATGAGAGAGCTGAATGCTCACATCAAATAGGTAGTGAAGTTTGTTTGGGTGTTTTTGTGACAAATGGAGAGAGTGGTAAAAGCGGATTCACAAAAAGGGGGTATAAACGAAGCCCTCATTAAGGCCCCCAGGGGATAGAGTCCCCAGGGTGTAAATCCATCGCGACTCCTTTCTTAATAGGGCAGTATCCAAATCGCCCTTGCGTATCCCCAATTTTACAGATTCAATTCCCTGGAAAGATAGATTAGAGACATCCCTCCCTGAAAAGAATTAACATTTCTGGCCATTTCTCTCCATTTGTCACAAAAACACCCAAACAAACTTCACTACCTATTTGATGTGAGCATTCAGCTCTCTCATTCCCATGCACTAGGGAGGCTGTCTGCTCCATTAGAAATCAAGAATCAAACATCATCTTAAAACATTTATTATTTATTTCATGTTTTTTGGAGTATGCCTGCTCTTATCCTCTCATGGAGTATACCGTTTTCACCTTCTATGTCTTTTAAAAACTTAACGAGGGTCAATAGGACCCGTTTTTAACAAGTCTCCCTAATCAGTCCTTCCCCCCTGTACACGTTATGACACAGAGTCATGACGACGCTATCAGGTTGTTATGACAACTCGACCGGATATAAGGCTGTAGGGAGCCTTGACCCGCCCACCCCCGAAGAAGTTCCATAGACAGGAACGGAACACGTGTCGGGTGCGACGTCCTGTGTGACATCATCGGCGCGACCGACTAGGTAGTAGTCGGGTCAGTTTGATATCACGGCGTGGAGTGCCAATCTCAACCTAGCTAATAATGATGTGGGCCAAATGCGGATCCCACTAGCTAGGAACAGTACGATCGTTATCACCGTCTGATGAAGGATTCCTGTGGTAATAATGCCGTGTATCAGGCACTCTGCCAGTTTGCCAGCTATATGTTTTCTGGGGTATGAGGGGTGTTTTTATCTACTGCCTCTGTCTAACTGTGTCCTCTATGGTCAGTGATACTTCTCACAAAGAATCTGAAATACAGTGGGGACTTGCTTAAACCTTGTGTACCTGCATGCAGCAGAACCTTATGTAAACAGCATCATTACGGCTGTAAATGTCAGCTAACGCCCCCTAATACCTTATCCTTCTTTTGAACAGAGGTATCCTTAGGGCCAACCATACTGACCCACCTCTTTCCTGAGGGAAAAGTGGCACATCAGCACCAATTTTGGCTCTATGTACCTACCCCATTATTTATTTGATTTGAGTGTGAACACCTCTGATGAGATTTTCCATACTCACCTGAGCAGATGCCTATCTATATCATCATTACCACCAGGTTATCACTACTTAGCCCTTTGCCTGGATCACTAATACAGTGTTCATATCCAGGATTAGGCTTCTAGTAGTACTCCATACCTCGCTGTGACAAACATGCGCTCCTTTAGTTAGGTTTTAAATAGAAAATTTGTTGTTTGATATCATTAAAATGTATTTATTTTGAGTTCCTATTTCAGTGAGTGCATCCCTTGGGATTCTTTTCTTTGTTCTCCTACTGGTAGGACAAACCAAATTTGTGTGCTTGTTGGGCAATTTATATTTTAATTTTGCAAATAAGAACAATCGTATAGAGTAGGGGTGCACAAACTTTCCCTGCTGCGCCCCCCTGCCTGCTCGTCCCCCCCCCTCCTTACTTTGTATTTGGTGTCAAATAACATCATGTTGCCATGAAGACACGTCGCCGAGGACAAGGTAGGGGACATTGCAGAGTCCTCACGCGATCCTCTGACATGAATTTAACTTCCTTGGAGGAAGAGCGCAGGGCCCCTGCAACCGCTGCGCCCCCCCTGAAAAATCTTGTGCCCCCCAGTAATAAACAAACAGTTATTTCCATTGCTGGGATCATTATTCCCCTCTCCTGATTCCTGACCTTTTCCTGTAATTAGTGATTGTTGGTTATGCTCCCTTACCTTTGATAACATTGCATCTAGTTTCTCTTTTTTATAACCTTTCGCTAAAAACTTCTTATATAAAATTTCAGCTTGTTCCTCAAAGTCCGAATCCTTAGTACAGTTTCTACGGACTCTCAGGAGCTGACCATAGGGAATATTATTGATCCAAGCCCTTGAGTGATTGCTTTTTTGGTCAAGATAACTGTTTGAGTCAACTTTTTAGAAAAAGGTTTTGGTTAAAATCTTCTCCCCCTCATTGAATAAAACTAGATCTAAAAAGTTTATCGATGTTGGATTGTGTTCATGGGTGAAATGCAGATTGATATCATTTTCATTTAAATAATCATAAAATTTTAAAAGATCTTCTGTTGTACGTTTCCAAATTATTTAAAGGTCATCTATAATATCATATATTTTTAAGAAAGGGATTATTATGCCAAATATTATCAATCTCCCATTTCCCCATGAACAGATTTGCGAAGCTAGGGGCAAATTTCGTCCCCATAGCTGTTCCAATGTTTTGTATATAACATTTCCCTTCAAATAAAAAATAGTTATTCTTTAAAATGAAATCTATACTTTTTATAATAAAATCTCTCTGTTCAGTATTCATAAAAGGGTCCTGTTGTAAAAAAATAATCAACAGCATCCACTCCTTTCTCGTGTATAATACTCGTATATAGTGCTGTTACATCACACGTCACCCATAAAAGATCATCCGCCCATGGGATATTACGCAGGAGTTCCAAAATATGTTGCGTATCTCTTGTAAAAGATTCCAGCTGTTTGACATACTTTTGGAGAATCGAATCAACAAACTGATAAATTAGATGTTACAGAGCTTATCCCAGAAATAATTGGGCTTCCAGGGGGGTTATTTAAACTTTTATGTATTTTAGGTAGATGATACATTACCGGGGTCCTGGGGTGTTTAACATTTAAAAAGTTGAATTCTTCTTTGTTTAAAACACCTTTTTCCAACCCCTCTTTTAGGTGTTTTAAAAGTTTTATTTGAAATTTACTTAGAGGGTCCTCAGTCAGCATAGAGTAAGATTCTCTATCCCCTAAGATCCTAAGGGCCTCCGCAACATACTCTGTTCTATCCTGGATCACAATTCCACCCCCTTTGTCTGCCTGGCGGATAATGATATCTTTATTATTTTTCAAATCATCCAAAGCCTTTAATTCATTAAACGTTAGATTAGACTTTTTCTTAGGTGGATGTTCACATAGGGTCTCTAGGTCTTTCAATACAAGGTCATAAAAACCTCGATATTGTGTCCTTTAGAGTGTGATGGGTAAAAATTAGATCTGGGCTTAAAATGTGAATGAGTGATTTCATTTGAATTAACAAAGGAATCCAAACGGAAACCTGCTTCTGTAGGCCCTTCGTTCTCCTCTAAGAGTGCAACCATGGATTTAATATACTCCTGTTCTTTTGTCTGCGCTAAACTATCATAAATCGCAACACTTTGTGTTCCATTTTTTAAGAAATGGCGTTTTAAGGTTAGTTTTCTGGTAAACCTATGGAGGTCAACAAACAAATCAAACAAAACCGGTCCACTAGTGGGTGCAAAAGATAGACCCCTCTCCAGAACCCTGCTTTGATCTTCAGTAAGTGGAAATTTAGATAGGTTGAGTAAGCAAGGAAGCATATTCAATGTATCTACTTTACACTGTCTCTTTCTTTGAACTTCCTTGCCCCCTCTGCTACCTCTCTTTCTAGTTTTTTTTAGGTCTTTTTGAGTTTGTATTAATTGTTTCTTCCGTTTCTCCTGGAGTAATCTCTCTTTCTCCTGTAGTTCTTTCAGTTCTAGATCTCTCACATATTTCGTGTCTAGTGGTTTTACCTTTTTTCCTTTTGGATCCCTTTCTAAAAAAGACACTGCTGATGATGTGTTTCTGAAGCTATCTATAAAACCAGACCTAATCTTAGGTTTGGCTCCCAGATTGGCCTCAATCTGGGAAATTTCAGTAATTCTAAATGTGTCTGAGATGGGTCTTGAGGAATCTGGTCCTAGATCCTTTGGTGTTGAGAGGCTAAAACCTCCCCTGTTTTGGGGTAACAATTTGAAACTAGATGCCTTATAGTTTTTATTTTCCTCAAAGCTCCTTCTAGTCTCCGTAGGTGCCGAAGGCACCCTATGTTGGTCTATAGAGGTACGCCTCGGCAGATCTACTCTTTGACTTTCCCCCCTATTTGGATTAGGGTTATACTCCCCCCCTACATATGGCCTATATTTTTGAGATTTAGAATACTCTTTTCCTTCACGTTTTTGTGCCCAGTTTTTTTGTTTGATCGTAGTATGGTCTCTATCAAATTTCTTCTCTTTAGAGGACATCAATTCTGTTTCAAACTTCTCTAATTTTGAATCTGTAGTTCCTACTAGATCACAAAATTCATCAGTATCACAAAAGAGTTTTAATTCTCCCTGTAATTTATCAATTTTTTCTGCTAGGTTTTCTAGGTTTTTTTCTCTATACGTAATAAGTAATCTAATGAGAGCAAATGAGGAGACATCCAAGATTTCATTCCACGATTTAGTGAATTCTATATCGTCAAATGCAGATTTCTTTGAAAGTCTTAGACCTCGTGGTATTCTTCCCTCATTTAAGTATTTTTTCAAAAAATAAACATCCCACCAGTGGCGTGCCTCTAATTTGAGAAAATTCTCTAGTTTGGAAAATTCAGAGAATAGATCACAAATATCCTCTTCTACTATTAGAGTAGTATTATTACTTAATTTTGCACCTTTTAGGTGTCTCCTACTTTTTGTAAGTCTGTCATTTCCAGACCTAAAACTAGCCATAATATATTAATGGAAGAAAACAACAAGCTCTGAGCGGGATACAGAAAACAAAAGATATATTACAAAAAACACCCAATATAAACTTACAAAAAGAAGGAAACACCTAAAAGGTGCAAAATTAAGTAATAATACTACTCTAATAGTAGAAGAGGATATTTGTGATCTATCCTCTGAATTTTCCAAACTAGAGAATTTTCTCAAATTAGAGGCACGCCACTGGTGGGATGTTTATTTTTTGAAAAAATACTTAAATGTGGGAAGAATACCACGAGGTCTAAGACTTTCAAAGAAATCTGCGTTTGACGATATAGAATTCACTAAATCGTGGAATTAAATCTTGGATGTCTCCTCATTTGCTCTCATTAGATTACTTATTACGTATAGAGAAAAAATCCTAGAAAATCTAGCAGAAAAAATTGATAAATTACAGGGAGAATTAAAACTCTTTTGTGATACTGATGAATTTTGTGATCTAGTAGGAACTACAGATTCAAAATTAGAGAAGTTTGAAACAGAATTGATGTCCTCTAAAGAGAAGAAATTTGATAGAGACTATACTACGAACAAACAAAGAAACTGGGCACAAAAACGTGAAGGAAAAGAGTATTCTAAATCTCAAAAATATAGGCCATATGTAGGGGGGGGAGTATAACCCTAATCCAAATAGGGGGGAAAGTCAAAGAGTAGATCTACCTCTATAGACCAACATAGGGTGCCTTCGGCACCTACTGAGACTAGAAGGAGCTTTGAGGAAAATAAAAACTATAAGGCATCTAGTTTCAAATTGTTACCCCAAAACAGGGGAGGTTTTAGCCTCTCAACACCAAAGGATCTAGGACAGATTCCTCAAGACCCATCTCAGACACATTTAGAATTACTGAAGTTTCCCAGATTGAGGCCAATCTGGGAGCCAAACCTAAGATTAGGTCTGGTTTTATAGATAGCTTCAGAAACACATCATCAGCAGTGTCTTTTTTAGAAAGGGATCCAAAAGGAAAAAAGGTAAAACCACTAGACACGAAATATGTGAGAGATCTAGAACTGAAAGAACTACAGGAGAAAGAGAGATTACTCCAGGAGAAACGGAAGAAACAATTAATACAAACTCAAAAAGACCTAAAAAAACTAGAAAGAGAGGTAGCAGAGGGGGCAAGGAAGTTCAAAGAAAGAGACAGTGTAAAGTAGATAAATTGAATATGCTTCCTTGCTTACTCAACCTATCTAAATTTCCACTTACTGAAGATCAAAGCAGGGTCCTGGAGAGGGGTCTATCTTTTGCACCCACTAGTGGACCGGTTTTGTTTGATTTGTTTGTTGACCTCCATAGGTTTACCAGAAAACTAACCTTAAAACGCCATTTCTTAAAAAATGGAACACAAAGTGTTCCGATTTATGATAGTTTAGCGCAGACAAAAGAACAGGAGTATATTAAATCCATGGTTGCACTCTTAAAGGAGAACGAAGGGCCTACAGAAGCAGGTTTCCGTTTGGATTCCTTTGTTAATTCAAATGAAATTACCCATACACATTTTAGGCCCAGATCTAATTTTTACCCATCACACTCTAAAGGACACAATATCTAGGTTTTTTATGACCTTGTATTGAAAGACCTAGAGACCCTATGTGAACATCCACCTAAGAAAAAGTCCAATCTAACGTTTAATGAATTAAAGACTTTGGATGATTTGAAAATAATAAAGATATCATTATCCGCCAGGCAGACAAAGGGGGTGGAATTGTGATCCAGGATAGAACAGAGTATGTTGCGGAGGCCCTTAGGATCTTAGGGGATAGAGAATCTTACTCTATGCTGACTGAGGACCCTCTAAGTAAATTTCAAATAAAACTTTTAAAACACCTAAAAGAGGGGTTGGAAAAAGGTGTTTTAAACAAAGAAGAATTCAACTTTTTAAATGTTAAACACCCCAGGACCCCGGTAATATATCATCTACCTAAAATACATAAAAGTTTAAATAACCCCCCTGGACGCCCAATTATTTCTGGTATAAGCTCTGTAACATCTAATTTATCAGTTTGTTGATTCGTTTCTCCAAAAGTATGTCAAACAGCTGGAATCTTTTACAAGAGATACGCAACATATTTTGGAACTCCTTCGTAATATCCCATGGGCGGATGATCTTTTATGGGTGACGTGTGATGTAACAGCACTATATACGAGTATTATACACGAGAAAGGAGTGGATGCTGTTGATTATTTTTTTACAACAGGACCCTTTTATGAATACTGAACAGAGAGATTTTATTATAAAAAGTATAGATTTCATTTTAAAGAATAACTATTTTTTATTTGAAGGGAAATGTTATATACAAAACATTGGAACAGCTATGAGGATGAAATTTGCCCCTAGCTTCGCAAATCTGTTCATGGGGAAATGGGAGATTGATAATACTGCACTGACACACTTTATTCGAGCAAATACCCGGTATGTACCTGGCAGATACCTGGAATGCGCCACTCCTCACCTCTGACAAGCCCCGTTGCATTTGCCTTCCCAGCCTGGGTTCATGCCTGGCTGATGGGCGGCTGATCTGTTAAATGATAATGATTAGGATTTAATAGGCTGCAATGCTTCGCGTGTCTACCATATGGCATAAATTCATGAATTGTAATGCAGTATATATATATATATATACTGTGCAGTATTGCAGCCAGCGGGAATAAAATGCTTCAATCCCTGCTTGGAAAATAACTCAATGCACTCGGGCAGAAAACAGTCACAAACCTCAATACACCCGGGTATACCCGAATTCGTGGGACTAGCCAAGCTCCAATAAAGTGTGTCGCCAGTGTATTTGGCATAATAATCCCTTTCTTAAAAATATATGTTTTTATAAACGGTTTATAGATGACCTTTTAATAATTTGGAAAGGTACAACAGAAGATCTTTTAAAATTTTATGATTATTTAAATGAAAATGATATCAATCTGCATTTCACCCATGAACACAATCCAACATCGATAAACTTTTTAGATCTAGTTTTATTCAATGAGGGGGAGAAGATTTTAACCAAAACCTTTTTTTAAAAAGTTGACTCAAACAGTTATCTTGACCAAAAAAGCAATCACTCAAGGGCTTGGATCAATAATATTCCCTATGGTCAGCTCCTGAGAGTCCGTAGAAACTGTACTAAGGATTTGGACTTTGAGGAACAAGCTGAAATTTTATATAAGAAGTTTTTAGCGAAAGGTTATAAAAAAGAGAAACTAGATGCAGTGTTATCAAAGGTAAGGGAGCATAACCAACAATCACTAATTACAGGAAAAGGTGAGGAATCAGGAGAGGGGAATAATGATCCCAGCAATGGAAATAACTGTTTGTTTATTACTAAGTTCAATGGGGCCTCTAATGAAATAAAGAAAATTTTAATGAACCATTGGGGAATCCTCCAGAATGATCCCATTTTAGGAAAGGTCATCAGAAAGAAACCAGAGATCGTTTTTAAATGTGCCAGAAATCTAAAAAATGTTTTAGCACCAACAGTATTGAGAAAATGTGGAAATAATATAATAAAAGATTTGAACTCAAAAAATAA
Source organism: Ascaphus truei (assembly GCF_040206685.1). Classification (NCBI taxonomy): domain Eukaryota; kingdom Metazoa; phylum Chordata; class Amphibia; order Anura; family Ascaphidae; genus Ascaphus; species Ascaphus truei. The sequence continues at coordinate 150,723,617 of NC_134485.1, read as the reverse complement.
TATGTGGCTACCATCATGTCCGAAAGGGTGTTACAAGTGTGGACGTAACAATTGTTTGACCTGTAAACATATTATTAATAAAAGCACTGAATTTAAATCCAAGATTACAGGAGAAGTATTTAAAATCAAACAGTTTATAAATTGTAACACTACATATATTATTTATCTGCTTACCTGCCCTTGTGGCCTTTACTATATAGGAAGAACGAAAAGAAGTCTGAAAGAACGATTTACAGAACACAGAAGGAACATTTTAAAAGGTTTTGTTGGCCATGGAGTTTCACGACATTTTCTCGCAAAACACAATATGTGTACTGAAGGACTACAGTGGCGACACACTTTATTCTCGCTCGGCTAGTCCCGCGAATTCGGGTATACCCGGGTGTATTCAGGTTTGTGATCGTTTTCTGCCAGAGTGCATTGCGTTATTTTCCCGGCAGGGATTTAAGCATTTTATTCCGGCTGGCTGCAATACTGCAATGCCGTGTAAAAACACATGGGGGCGCTTGCGAGCTGTTCTCTTTGAAGCCGTCCCCTATAATGAATTGTAATGCAGTATATATACTGTGTATATATATATATATATACTGTATAACAACAACCCCTATAACCCCTAACATACAGTACTGTACACATACAGTACCGTATATGCACATACATAAATGATACTACTGTATGGGCGGCGGGGGCGAGATGTGTTTGCAGCAGAGAGAGATCCGCTGCTCTCTCTCTGCGCAAACATCGGCACATTAAAAATTATTTTTTTTTTTTTTTATAACTCTCATTTTTATTAGGTATTACAGAGCATACATAATATCACCACCTATTGGCATACGTTACAGAATACCCAATTTTGTCATCAAAACAGTGACACGTAGACAGGACATGAGACAGACGTAACAAACCACACGTAAACCACATCACTAAGACGGACAGGACAAACTAGACTGGGGTGAGACACATTAGGGTGGGTGGGGGTGGGGGGCACCTGTAACTGCTGCATCGGAGCGGAGGATCTGCTATTAGCTCTATGTGTACGCTAGGGTGTGTTGTGGATATCCCGGTGGTTCTATGTTCTCCGTCGCTATGTCATCATCTCGTCTGGTCTGCTTTGTCCAAGGAGAACGCATTTATCTATATTAATGCAAAATTGTGGCGGCGTCCACCCCCGGGATGTCTGTTTGGGCCAGCCATGGGGCCCATACGTTTAGAAATTTGGAGCCAGAGTCGTTGATCCAACTCGTCAACTGTTCCATCTGGCAGACATGCCAGATTCTGTTCCTGATTTTAGCTATAGTGGGTAATTCCTGTTGTCTCCATACTGCTGCGATCTCACACCTCGTGGCGGTTGCGAAATGTGCAACCAATTTGAGTGTCGCGTTAGACACGTCCTGAGGCCGTCTGCCCACGAGGAACAGCCACGGGTCCAGGGGGATCTCCAAGTTGAGGATTCTTTCTAGCCAATCTCTAATAGATTCCCAAATCGGGACCACTTTCGGGCAAGACCACAGCATATGTTTTAAATCAGCCGTTTCCCCACACTGTTTTGGGCAGAGCGGGGAATAGCTCTTGATAAATTTAGATAATTTCAATGGGGTATGGTACCACCGCATTAGGACTTTATATGCGTTCTCCTTCAACGTGGCACAAATTGAGCTTTTGGCAGCTGCCTGTAATATCTGATCCCATTCCTCGTCCTCTAGTGTCTCCCCTAAATCTGTCTCCCAATGTCGCATGTATTTCAGTCGGGGGGCGTCGGAAGTCTTCGGACAGACTACCTCCCTGTACATCCGAGAAGTTAGTCCTCTTGTGTCCGTCTCTCTGGAACACAGCTGTTCGAAATTGGTTCGTGCTGGGCGAACCGGGAATTTATTATAGAAAGCCCTAACCTGGAGGAATCTAAATAATTCTGTGTTGGGTAGCTTTTTCTCATCCTTAATCATATCGAACGTCTTGATATATTTACGTCCTTCCAGGTCCTTTAATCGTAAGTACCCCGCTTGCGTCCATTTTACAAATTTGTCACCTAACAGCCCTGGAGCAAAATCCGGATTTCCCACCAGGGGGGTCATCAACGACTGACGTGTGGTCAATTTAGCTTTAAATTTAGATGACTCCCAGACCGCTAGCGAGTTCGCAATTGCGCAGAGTGGCATCCCTAATGATTTCTTACACTGTTTTGGAAGCCAAATCAGATCGTGCAGTTTTACTGGCGCACAGCATTCTGTTTCTAGGGCCACCCATCTTCTATTTGCTGGGTTCGAGTGCCACTGGACAATTTGGCATAGTTGTGCCGCCTTGTGGTATGCCAACAAGCAAGGTACCGCTAACCCTCCTCTTGTTACTGGTTTTGTCAGTATGCTTTTCGCAATTCGTGGGCTTTTTTTATTCCAAATAAATTGAATAATGCGAGCCTGCAGCGTGAGGACCTCAGTCCTAACAAGAGGTATTGGGAGGGCTTGAAACAGATATAGTAGTTTAGGCAGCAGGTTCATTTTGACACTGTTGATCCGCCCAAACCACGATATGCCATAACCCGCCCAAACCCTGAGATCTTCCTTCAGTTTCTTCATTATTCTGGGGAAATTTGCTTTATATAGTGTGTTGTAGTCCTTTGTGATATACACCCCTAAATATTTGATAGCGGAGGGTTGCCATTTAAAATTGAAGTTGAGCTCTATCAATTTTTCGACCGGCTTGGGTAGATTGATGTTAAGCGCTTCCGACTTGGCCTGGTTAATTTTAAACCCCGACACCAAGCTGAAAGTTCCCAAGATCGCAAAGACGTTGGGCAAGGAGGTGAGGGGCTTTGACAGTGTCAAGATTACATCGTCGGCGTATAACGCTACTTTATGATGCTGCTCCCCTATATCTATCCCTGTTATATCTGGGCTTGCTCTGATATGAGCCGCTAACGGTTCTATGCAGAGGGCAAATATTAACGGTGAAAGTGGGCAACCTTGTCTTGTCCCGCTACGGATGTTGAATATCTCCGAGGGGAATCCTTGGTGTCTCACCCTTGCAGTGGGACCATTGTAAAGGGCTAGTATTGCCTCTAGAAGGCGCCCCCCGAACCCAAACGCCCCCAGCGTCTCCCTGAGGAAGGGCCAGTCAATCCTATCAAAGGCCTTTTCGGCGTCCAGACTCAACAACATAGACGGAATATTTTTATTTTTTGCCAAATCAATCAAATCTACAATCCGCCTAGTATTGTCTGCCGCCTGCCTGCCCTCAATAAAGCCTACTTGATCCGGGTGAATCAACCCCGGAAGGACAATGCCCACCCTGTTAGCTAACAATTTTGAGAAGATTTTAGTGTCTGAATTGATCAGGGATATTGGCCGGTAGCTCTTGACGTCTGCCGGGTCCTTACCGGGTTTGTGGATCACAGAGATAGACGCCTGGAGCATCTGTGCCGGGAGGGGCTCTCCTGCTAGAATCCCGTTAAATAGGGACAACAAGTGGGGAGCCAGAATCTTGACAAATTTCTTATAATATAAATTTGAAAATCCGTCTGGACCAGGGGCTTTAGCGGGTTTAAGGGACTTCATTACCTCTGTTACTTCCTCAAGGGTGAAGTCACCCTGGAGTGCCTCCCTATCCTCCCTGCTCAAGGTAGGCAGATTTGCCTCTTTTAGGAATTTGTTCAAAGTTGCTGCGGTCTTTTGTGTGTGGCTGACCTTATCACCGTCGTATAATGTGGCGTAATAATTCTTAAACACCTCCACTATTTGTTTATTAAAATTATTTTAAATACATTTTTATTGATAGTGTAGATGTGCAGGGGGTCTCCGGAGCTGAACCGCGTTGGTTTCAGGTCAGGGGACCCCCTGCTCCCCGAGATACAGCCCCCTTTATGAGGTGCCGGTATCCCTCTGCTTGGTTTAAAGGGCCCGATCACGTGATTGCGGCCTGTAAACCAAGCAGAGCAGAGGTATACCGGCACCCCCTAAAGGGGCCTGTATCTCGGGGAGCAGGGGGTCCCCAGACATGAAACCAGTGCGGTTCTGCTCCGGAGACCCTCTGCACATGTACAGTATAAATAAAACACATATATAAATAAACACTCGTTCTTTACCTTAGCGGCTATGCGCTATGGTAAAGAAGCAGCATTTCTGTATTTTAATAATATTGTACAGTGAGCAGGGGGTTCCCTGAGCCAGAAATTAATGCTCAGGGACCCCCCCTGCTCCTGCTCAATATTATTAAAAATACAGAAATGCTGCTTCATTACCATAGCGGATAGCCGCTAAGGCAATGATGGGGTTAACCCACCGTGCCCGCTTTATTGTGGGTAGTGGGGATGGGTGAGGGGGGTATTTGGCCCTTGGTGTGAGTTTAGGACTTGCGGGGGGGTTGCGGGTGCACTTAACCCCTTCACGACCGTAGCAGTTAATACCGCTACGGTCATGAAGGGGTTAAGCCCTCCCGCTACCCCCCCGCAAGCCCTAAACAAGCACCGTTGGGGCTAATACCCCATTCACCCACCCCCGCTACCCACAATAAAAAAAAAACTCACACACAGCAGCCGCCAAAAAATAAATAAATAAATCTAAATAAATAAATAAATGACAATAAATACTTTGAAATACATTTTTATTGATAGTGTAGATGTGCAGGGGGTCTCCGGAGCTGAACCGCGTTGGTTTCAGGTCTGGGGACCCCCTGCTCCCCGAGATACAGCCCCCTTTATGAGGTGCCGGTATCCCTCTGCTTGGTTTAAAGGTCCCGATCACGTGATTGCGGCCTGTAAACCAAGCAGAGCAGAGGGATACTGGCACCCCCTAAAGGGGCCTGTATCTCGGGGAGCAGGGGGTCCCCAGACCTGAAACCAGTGCGGTTCTGCTCCGGAGACCCTCTGCACATGTACAGTATAAATAAAACACATATATAAATAAACACTCGTTCTTTACCTTAGCGGCTATGTGCTATGGTAAAGAAGCAGCATTTCTGTATTTTAATAATATTGTACAGTGAGCAGGGGGTTCCCTGAGCCAGAAATTAATGCTCAGGGACCCCCCCCCCCCCTGCTCCTGCTCAATATTATTAAAAATACAGAAATGCTGCTTCATTACCATAGCGGATAGCCGCTAAGGCAATGAAAGTGTTAACCCACCGTGCCCGCTTTATTGTGGGTAGTGGGGATGGGTGAGGGGGGTATTTGGCCCTTGGTGTGAGTTTAGGACTTGCGGGGGGGTTGCGGGTGCACTTAACCCCTTGACGACCGTAGCAGTTAATACCGCTACGGTCATGAAGGGGTTAAGCCCTCCCACTACCCCCGCAAGCCCTAAACAAGCACCGTTGGGGCTAATACCCCCTTCACCCACCCCCGCTACCCACAATAAAAAAAAACACACACAGCAGCCGCCAAAAAATAAATAAATAAATCTAAATAAATAAATGACAATAAATACATTTGAAATACATTTTTATTGATAGGGTAGATATGCAGGGGGTCTCCGGAGCTGAACCGCGTTGGTTTCAGGTCTGGGGACCCCTTGCTCCCCGAGATACAGCCCCCTTTATGAGGTGCCGGTATCCCTCTGCTTGGTTTAAAGGGCCCGATCACGTGATCGCGGCCTGTAAACCAAGCAGAGGGATACCGGCACCTCCTAAAGGGGCCTGTATCTCGGGGAGCAGGGGGTCCCCAGACCTGATACCAACGCGGTTCTGCTCCGGAGACCCTAATGGTAAGACCCTAATGGTAAGACCCTAATGGTAAGTGAACTACAGTAAAGAAATGTATTTTATTTAACTTGTTAATTATTTCAAAAGGTTTTTTAACATGTGTATTTTTTTTTTTTGTGGTATATCATTTCTTGCCACTGTATGTATGTATGTATATATGTCTAGAGAGATATATACATACAGTACAGTACAGGGTAAGAAATTATGTTGTTTTAAAAGCTGGATTAGATGTGTTTTAAATTATTTTGTGTATGCTGCTACTGTATGCTTTATTGTGAGTTTAAAGTATTTTAAAATTAGATAGATGTATTCCTTGGTATTGTATTGTGTGTTTGAGGAAGGTCAGGGATAGGCTTGGTTTGTAAAGGTTGTATTTTTGTCGGTACTTATATTTTTTCAAAGGCTTAATTGTTCTGCTCTAGGCGTGAATTTGTTAATGGTTTTATTGTTCGGGATCTAGTGTGAATTGTTTAGGGATGTAAATAATGATTGCTAATTGATTTTTGTTTACTTGGTTGATTAATTTGCAGAATGTATATGGTGCATAGATATTTAGGCATCATTTATATTGGAATGTAAGTTGTTTAATTGGCTTTTCAGAGGTTTAGTGATGATTTAGATTGAGAGATCAGTTATGAATATTAAAGGAAATTGATTTTAATTTAGTGTGTATGTACTGTATGGAGAATTGTTTTGTTGTAGGACAGTGCTTTTGATAACCCTTCTACATTTATTTGTATATTTGGATCATCGTGTGTGTGTGTATATATATATATATATATATATATATATATATATATATATATATATATATATATATATATATATATTTGCATGATGAAGCCACTGTACAAATTCATGGGTGAGGGTGGGTATCGGGCCTGTGTGGCTTAACCCCTTAATCACCTTTGCGGTTATTATCTGATAAGGTGTTTAAGGGGTTAATTGATATCTGAATGTAATTGCAATGTATTGGCTTTTGATTTTTGTTTACTTGGTTGATTCATTTGCAGAATGTATATGGTGCATAGATTTTATGCATCATATATATTGGAATGTGAGGTTTTTCATTGGTTTGTGATGATATACAGTAGATTGTGAGATCAGTTAGGATTTTTAAAGGAAATTGATTTTAATGTAGTGTCTGTATGGAGAAGTGTTTGGTTGTAGGGCAGTATGCTTTTGATAACCCTTCTACATTTATTTGTACTGTATATTGGTTTATCATGGGTGTGCATATAACGTGTGTATATATATATATATATATATATATATATATATATATATATATATATAGCAACTGTAAATATTACTGTATGTTCATTTGCATGTCTTAGACAGGTCTGCAACCCTGTCTTTCCCCATTGTCACCCAGCATACAGCACTTCCACTGCAGCAAGGGATTCTGGGAAATGACATGCAAATGAGCACTCAGTGCCACCTTTTGTCTCAAGCTCGTATTACACAAGCCAATCCTCAAGCCAATGCATGCTGTTTTAAACACAGCTTTTAAACAGAGGCTGGGATGAGATGCAAAGCCATTAGACCTACTCACATACATGTTTCAACCTTGATGGGTATCATCAGTGTGAGGCTGGTCTTAATGGCTAGCAGGTTTGAGACTATGACAGTGGTATATATATATATATATATATATATATATATATATATATATATATATATATATATATATATACTGTATATATCTCTCTCTCTCTGTCTCTCTGTATATATATACAGTATATATATATATATAGTTGCATGATGAAGCCACAGTACAAATTCATGGGTGAAGGGTGGGTATCGTGCCTGTGTGGCTTAACCCCTTAATTACCTTTGCGGTTATTATCCGTTAAGGTGTTTAAGGGGTTAATTGATATCTGAATGTAGTTGCAATGTATTGGCTTGGTATTGGCTATGTCTTGTGTGGGCAAGAGAAGGAAGGAAGGCGCTGGCGACGGACACGTCGTATTGATGAGGTCAGTAGTACTTTATTTATTTGTATATGCTGGTTAATGTTTTTAATAATGGGCAATTAATCTATTATCCATATCTGGATAATAGTTATTTTGCACATTATTGTACTGTAGGTGTTGGGGGGGAGGGTGTATGTATTGAATGTATAGGCCAGGTTTATTTTTTTTTACATTCAGGATTTGATTCCGTGGTTCTGCGTGGGGCCTATGGAGACCACCTCCGGGTATTCTCGGGTATCCCAAGGGTATCAGGCTGGTGGTTCCACGGGTGACACATGCGGGGATGATGATGTGTGGTCCCACTTCTGTGGGGGCACCGCGGACCCATAGTCTGCGGGGATGACTATGTGTGGTCCCACTTCTGTGGGGGCACCGCCGACCCGTAGGTGCGGGGATGATGATGTGTGGTCCCACTTCTGTGGGGGCACCGCGGACCCGTAGTGAGCACCCGTGAGTTCCCCAGACCCCCGAGGGAACCACCCGAGGCCCCGCAGACACCTGTGGGTTTGACCCGGGGCTCCCAGACATCCTTGGGCCTACCGTGGGGACCCAATTGTGGCCCAAGGAGACCACCTGGGTGCCATGGTGCTGGCAAGATCCACCAGCAGGCCTCCAGAACCTGTGTAAAAAGGGCTGCTGGTAAACTGTAGGTCTGTCCAGGTGCCCTGCCAGCCCACCGGGGACTAGCGTGGGGCTGCGTTATGAACCCTGTATGTAAAAGGATAAATCTTGTATTTATGGGGGGGGCACAGGGGGTGGGTAATGTATTTAATAAATATAATGCTGTTTATTGTGGGTCATTGTACTGTTTTTATTGTGGGTACTGGGGGTGGGGTGTTTCCCCAACGGTATGTGGGTAGGCCTCCCTTGTGGGTACTGACTGGGTGGTTAGGCCTCACGGGGGGGGGGGGGGTTAGTGTGGGAGGGTATGTAGGCATCCCGAGTGGTGGGTGAGGGTGGGTTAACCCCTTCATGACTGTAGCGGTTAATAACCGCTATGGTGATTAAGGGGTTAGGGGACATTACTTTGGATGTTTTAATTTTTGTGTCTGTTTTGCAGAAGCGGAGGGGCCATGGCCAGGATGGGGGGGGGGGGGGGGGTAACGGTATGTGGGTAGGGGGTGAGGGTGGTTAGACCTCACAGTATGCACATTGGGAACATTTACATACACTGCACTCACAGCAATGCAGGCAGGGAGGGAGATTTAACAGAAACATTAGGGGGAAGGGGGCTTTACATCTCTCTGCCTTCAGTGTAATCTGTTTAAAGCCCCCTCCCCCCTCCCTAATGTTTCTGTTAAATCTCTCTGCCTTCAGTGTAATCTGTTTAACAGAAACATTAGGGGGGAGGGGGCTTTATATCTCTCTGCCTTCAGTGTAATCTGTTTAAAGCCCCCTCCCCCCTCTCTAATGTTTCTGTTAAATCTCTCTGCCTTCAGTGTAATCTGTTTAACAGAAACATTAGGGGGGAGGGGGCTTCAAACAGATTACACTGAAGGCAGGGAGATACAGGGGATGTACTGTATTGTTCATCATGTATGTTGTTTATTGCAATGCTGTGTATAATGTATAAGGTTTTTTACAATTAGATAGATGTAATCCTTGGTATTGTAATGGTTAGCTTTGGTTTTAAATAGTGTTTTCTGGTTGGTACTTACAGTATATATTGATTTTTGTTAACTCGATTGGTTAAAATAGTTGACTTGTTTGGAAGTGTTTGTATTTACTGGTACAGTAACTTGCAATTATATTGTTAACATTCATTTGCAGAATGTATATGGTGCATAGATTTTATGCATCATTTATACAATGTAAATGCAATGTACTGTGTGGATTGGAATGTTATGTTTTATATTGTAAGATCAGTTAGGATTATTAAATGGATTATTATTATTGTCTGTATAAAGAAGCGTTATTTTTAGGACAGTATGATTTTGATAACCATTCTACATGTATTTGTATATTGGTTCATCATGTGTGTGTACTGTATATACTGTGTGTATATATATACTGTATATATCTATATCTATATCTATATATATATATATGTATATGTATGTATGTATACAGTATATATATATACACAGTATATACTGTATATGTATAGGGATTGTTATTATATATATACTGTATATATATATATATATATGTACAGTATATATTTATTTCTCTTCATGTATTTATTTATTTATTTAGATTTATTTATTAATTGTGGGGCTGCTGTGCGTGAATTTTTTTTATTGGGGGTAGCGGGGGTGAGGGGGGTGTTTGGCCCTTGGTGTGAGTTTAGGACTTGCAGCAGCAGCACAATTAATAAATAAATCTCAATAAATAAATAAATGAATATAAATAAATACATTTAAAATACATTTTTATTGATAGTGTAGATGTGCAGAGGGTCTCCGGAGCTGAACCGCGTTGGTTTCAGGTCTGGGGACCCCCTGCTCCCCGAGATACAGGCCCCTTTAGGGGGTGCCGGTATCCCTCTGCTCTGCTTGGTTTACAGGTCGCGATCACGTGATCGGGCCCTTTAAACCAAGCAGAGGGATACCGGCACCTCATAAAGGGGGCTGTATCTCGGGGAGCAGGGGGTCCCCAGACCTGAAACCAACGCGGTTCAGCTCCGGAGACCCCCTGCACATCTACACTATCAATAAAAATGTATTTCAAATGTATTTATTTATTTATTTATTTAGATTTATTTATTTATTTTTTGGCGGCTGCTGTGTGTGAGTTTTTTTTTATTGTGGGTAGCGGGGGTGGGTGAAGGGGGTATTAGCCCCAATGGTGCTTGTTTAGGGCTTGCGGGGGGGTAGCGGGAGGGCTTAACCCCTTCATGACCGTAGCGGTATTAACTGCTACGGTCGTGAAGGGGTAAAGTGCACCCGCAACCCCCCCGCAAGTCCTAAACTCACACCAAGGGCCAAATACCCCCCTCACCCATCCCCACTACCCACAATAAAGCGGGCACCGTGGGTTAACCCCTTCATTGCCTTAGCGGCTATCCGCTATGGTAATGAAGCAGCATTTCTGTATTTTTAATAATATTGAGCAGGAGCAGGGGGGGTCCCTGAGCATTAATTTCTGGCTCAGGGAACCCCCTGCTCACTGTACAATATTATTAAAATACAGAAATGCTGCTTCTTTACCATAGCGCATAGCCGCTAAGGTAAAGAACGAGTGTTTATTTATATATGTGTTTTATTTATACTGTACATGTGCAGAGGGTCTCCGGAGCAGAACCGCACTGGTTTCAGGTCTGGGGACCCCCTGCTCCCCGAGATACAGGCCCCTTTAGGGGGTGCCGGTATACCTCTGCTCCGCTTGGTTTACAGGCCGCAATCACGTGATCGGGCCCTTTAAACCAAGCAGAGGGATACCGGCACCTCATAAAGGGGGCTGTATCTCGGGGAGCAGGGGGTCCCCCGACCTGAAACCAGTGCGGTTCAGCTCTGGAGACCCCCTGCACATCTACACTATCAATAAAAATGTATTTAAAATAATTTTTAATGTGCCGATGTTTGCGCAGAGAGAGCAGCGGATCTCTCTCTGCTGCAAACACATCTCGCCCCCGCCGCCCATACAGTAGTATCATTTATGTATGTGCATATACAGTACTGTATGTGTACAGTACTGTATGTTAGGGGTTATAGGGTAGTTGTTATACAGTATATATATATATATATATACTGTGTATATACAGTACTGTATATATATATATATATATATATATATATATATATATATATATATATATATACTGCATTACAATTCATGAATTTATGCCATCTGGTGGACACGCGAAGCATTGCAGCCTATTAAATCCTGATCATTATCATTTAACAGATCAGGCCCCCGTCAGCCAGGCATGAACCGTGGCTGGGAAGGCAAACGCAACGGGGCTTGTCAGAGGTGAGGAGCGGCGCATTCCAGGTATCTGCCAGGTACAAACTGGTCATTTGCTCGAATAAAGTGTGTCGCAGCAGTATCTATCACGGGTATAGAACATATTGAAAAAACAAATATGAGAGGTGATAGACTCCTAAGACTCAGAAAACAAGAGACATATTGGATTTTTAAATTACTGACACTGAGTCCAAGAGATCTAAATGAGGACCTTGATCTTTTAGCATTTCAATAACATGATGGGAGATCTTTTATATTTATATAATATATTTGATTATGTTGGTATCCATGGAGGATTGTTTTAGTATTTACTCAGACATATTTTATGTATCCATTGTAATTGTTTAGGAAATTATCATTGTTTTACATTGAATATTTTATTGATATCCATAGTGGATTGTTTTAGCATAAATGTAGACATATTTCATGTATTTATTGAAATTGATCAAGGATCTATTGCTATTTTACATTGTGTGTTTTAACTGTTGTTATTTTTCTTGTTTTTTGTGGCATGAACCATTCTCCATACAGTGATTATGCGTCCATTTACCCCTGTGATTGATTGTGTTAGTATATTTAATTGTTAATCATCTCAATCAGTCCAACCTCTATTCAGGGGTATATATATGGTATGCATTCAACTTTATGTTATCCCTGATGAAGCCACGTGAGTGGTGAAACGCGTAGGAGGAGCCAGGGGTATTGTATTGTGTGTCTTTATATAGCACCATTAATGTACATAGCGCTTCACAGCAGTAATACATGTGGTAATCAAATAAATAACAGATAATATAAATAACAGATCATGGGAATAAGTGCTTCAGACATAAAAGTAACATTAAGGAAGAGGAGTCCCTGCCCCGAGGAGCTTACAGTCTAATTGTGCTTCCTGTTGTCCTGTTGCCTTGCTGTCCTGTTGATCGATGCCAGCGCTGTTGCTTGCTGTGGAGTGCCTGGAGGAAGCGACGTCACCTCCAGTGTTGGCGTGCCTGCTCGTAATTTGCATTGCGGAGGAGGATTGAGCGGTCTCTGCTGTAGCCGGGAAGGGTTGGTGTGTCACGTCCGGCCGTGATGCCATACCCGGAAACCCGGTAGGCTAAAGATCATCAGTCTCCGTCAACTGAGTGTTTGAGGATTTTGGGGTTAGAGGTATTTGCAAGGAGGAATTCAAGAGCCGTCCCCACATTATCATCTGGAGTTTGGGTGAGCTTATCATACAGTGGCTCACTTGCGGTCTTTATTTACTCCCACCTCACTAACTGTTTTATCAACCTGTGAACATTGCATCAGCTGGGGCTCCCACTCTGGTTCTGGAACTTTGCTCTTGCACTAGGTTGTCCTCAATTGCTTGATTCTCCATTTGCAGGATGAATACTAGAAAACAAAGACACCCTCAGGGCAGCACTCGTTGTATATGAAAATGTAATGATGATAGACTTAAAATTGAAATGCTTTAATTATGTTAGTTAAAATAAGTGTCAAAATCGTTGAAATAAATGAACAACTGACAGTGGTAAAACAACACACAAAACAGACAAAAATACACAATACTTAAACTGACATCTAGGGGGAAAGGTAGAGATCCTACCTATCTGCTAATTAGCAGTGATGAACAATCATTAACTGAATAGTTTGCCCCCTGGTTCAGCAATAACAAGGTTAAAAAGCCTGTAAAATAGATACAGGTGACGGTGGACTGACATGCAAAGGTATATGCCAAAAAATGTAATGCAAAATATGCAGTAATAAAGTAAAAGCTCACTAGTGATGGTATAGTGCAGCCACAATAGACTAAAATGTTGAAATAGCTCTGGTCGTGGAGGATCCCTAATTATGGGATTAAACAGCTTTAACTGTAAGTTGGTAGAGTAGGTGATCTAAGTGTTAATAAACAGTGCGCACAAGAGCTCACAAGAGCTGCACCGTTGTTTATCTCACTTAATTATAGGCTGATGCGAGGGTTTTCATCCCCTTCCCTTCCCCCATTGTTGTATCATTTCTCCATTTGCAGCAACGGGCTTCGATTGCTATATAGCAGTATTTCTAAGATAGTATGGACATTAATTTGCATTGATTTTTATCATTATATTGGTTGTTTATTACGTATTTTTTGTGTGGTATATTTATTATTAAGTGGCTTGTTTGCCTTTCACCCGTATTTCTGCGCTTCCTATTTTTTCTTTTCTTTCTTTAGTTTTTTATGTTCTATCAAGGACTGGGGTCCCTTGCATTGGAAGCTGTAGTTTTATTCGGGTCTTCGGCACTTCATACCGTTTTGTATAATATATTTGTATTGACCTCACAGCCAGACTCTTGACGTTCCCGAATGGTTCATGTCACATCATCTTTATTTGTGTTATTTATTGTGGTTCACATATATTAAGGTTTTCCCTATTTATTCATTAACTTTTATTCATTAGTCAGTTTAGTAGTTCAGGGTTCAATTATTAGGCGCACGCACCCCCCTTTTTTTCTGTTACGAAAAAAACTAATTCATTGGGATGCGCGAGGATGAGGTGGATGGAAGTGTAAGCCTTGAGCTCCGTCCCCCGCCAAATTAAAAGATTTAAAATATCCACAATAAAGCTATCAAATCGACCCAAAATTACCACAGTCCAAATGGGGAATGTGCAGGGATGGCTCCGCAAAATTCCAGGAAGAAGAATAGGGGAGATCTAAGGAAATACCTGAGCAGATCTAGCTCACAGAGCACCGGGGCAGAAATGGCGCCGAATTCAATGGCGGGTTCTGAATCTGACCGAGACGAGGACACGGCAGAAGGACCAGAACAGCTACCGGTACGCCGATGTGATTTTGACAGGTTATACCGAGACATGAAAACCCTCCTACATGCAGAAATACAAGAGCTCCGTAAAGAGGTGCAGAGTGTGGAAGAAAGAACCGGAGCATTAGAAGAAAAGATGGCGGCTGCGTCTAAAACAATCAAGAAAAACGAAAAAATGACATCGCATTTACATTCCCAGATAACGGAATTAGCAGATCGGCAAGAGGATGCGGAAAACAGGGATCGCAGCAATAACATCAAGGTTCGTGGCAGCTCTGAAGAGGTCACAGATGTGGAAGGGTTCGTCTCCCGTTGGTTGGCGGAACTGCTCCCCGACTTCCCTGAGGCGGAACTCCTGGTGGACCGCTGCCATCGAGCCCTTAGAAGGAACTCCTGGTGAACCGCTGCCATCGAGCCCTTAGAAGCAGGCCATCAGCTACAGAGCAACCGCGGGATGTGATTGCACGGCTCCATTATTTCCGGACCAGAGACGCAGTGTTCCAAAAAACAAAGGCAGAGGGGGCCTGCCGGTCCGAAGATGCCACCCTGCAGATATTTCAAGACTTATCCCCAGTCACCTTATCCAGGAGGAGAAAACTTCAACCTATCACGAAGATCCTACGTGAGAGAGCGATCCGTTACAGATGGACCTTCCCGTTTGGTTAGTTGGTCATCAGAAACGGGAGGGCCATCTCCATCAAAGAGATCGAGGAAGGTGAAGACTTTCTCCACAAACTGGGGGTAAAGGAGGGTTCAGCGGCAGGCCCACGCAGAGAGCAGTCGCCAGAGGCAGAATTACAGAAAGCTGGCAGGCTGAGAGGGAACCGTGAGGCAGCAGCCACGGAAGAGGACTGAGCCGAGAGGATTGGAGCAATATGTTGGTTGCCTGTTCAGTTTCCTAAAGTTACCGATGTTCCGGTCTAATTAAAAATTAATTCTGTTCTGAACTCCCAAAAGTGTGATGTCCCAGTTTTGTAGTGCTGAAATAACTGCAAAATAAAGATAAATTTGAAGCATAAATCTTACCTGGCCGGGCAATAGAAGATGGCGGTGGAACGCAAAACAGGCAAGATGGCGTTGATGAAGGACACAGACTCCATGGCAGGACAGCAGAAGAGGAGGTCGGTATGGCGGGAAGATCGAGCAGGAAAACACCCAACTTCTCGGGCATCCTGCTGGAGAATGGTGGCATCCGTATATACGTCACCGGAAGTAGACAGGCAGCCATCTCTGAGGGGGCAGGAGCGAGGATCCGACGGAAGGCGACGAGACCCCCCTAGCTCTCGCTGGACTATGAGATCAGCAACAGACTGCCGAGAGAGAGGCTCCAAGCGCAGAGAAGAGGGCAGAGGGCTGGGCCACAGCGGCTAGGGAAGCCTGAGGAGGAATGTAGTAGGCTAAGAAAGGGGTGCGAAGGGGACTAGAGGGAAGTAGCGGTGAAGGACTAGAAAGAGGAATGGAGAGGATGGGTTAGAGAGGGAGCGGAAGCGAGGAGAGAGGAAGGAAGCAGATGGAGAGGAGAGACTGGGGCACATAGGTGGTTACGAAAGGACGACCCCATAACTTCGCCAGGCCACCTAGAAGGGAGGATTGGGCGGGACATAGAGGAGAGATGGTAGCGGTAAGACCGAGAGCTAGAAGCTGAGGGGGCTGAGCATCAGCAACGCTATAGGGAAGAGGTAGATAGGGAAGGGGAGCTAGACATAGAGGTCGTCGTGTTAACTGAAAAGAGGGGAGGGGGAGATCACAATGGAGTGCCAGGGAGGGTAAGTGGAGTTAGGGAGGTAAAGTTACGTTCGTTGGGATAGATATCAGGGTCGTAAGTGGGGCCTCCTACAGGGGTGGAAATGGGGGGGCTCGAATATACTAATGTGGATATTTTTCTTTTTTAGATCAGGGAGGTTTGGGTCCGTTCCCGCCTTCAACATGGGTCTCCACATGAGCGCCAGGGGGTAATTTCCCGGGTGGCTCATGAAAGTCCTCACTGGGCCAGCTGACATGGGCTTTAGCAGCAGGAAGATGATCCAGGACTGCGCCCAGGCTGGACGCCCAGGAGAGGCAGATAAGGTGGCAGGGGGGGGTCTGGCCCCGCCCAGCCACCGGTTGCTCTTTACATGTATTTATATGTTATGTCGTCAGTGTCTCAATGTTCCCCTCTTGTGTGCCCCTTTGTTTCTCCCCTATGCAGTCAAGGAGCACAGGGCGGATACGGATCGGCTTGGCTGAGAGGTCCTCGCACAGGTGATACCCACATGCCCAGAGTGCCTACGGACAAGCGAAGGTTTGGGTCTCTACAAATGGGTAGGGACATTGTAATACTTTCCCACAATGTGAAGGGATTTAACAGCCCTCGGAAGAGGAGAGTGGCCATGACTGACTGTAAAAGATCTGACCCAGACATCATTCTGATACAGGAGACACATTTTTCCAAAACTAGTTCTCCGAAGTATATAGATTGCAGGTACAAGAGTTGGTTCTCAGCCACAGCTAGTAAAAAACAGAGAGGAGTGGCAATTCTAGTTCACAACCGTTTACCGCTGAACGTCAAGCTCATAAAAAAAGACAAAAATGGTCGGTTCTTAATTGTAGTAGGCGATATTCGTGGCCAGTCCATCACGCTGGCAAATGTCTATGCCCCTAGTGAACAAGCGGAAGCCTTCCTTGACAAATTTTTCTCAACTCTTGGTAAACTGGCTCAGGGTTGTGTAGTGTTAGGGGGTGACTTTAACCAGACGTTAGACCCGACAATGGACAGATGTACCCCGGGAGGTCACAAGCTAACGAACGTTCGGTCTTCATGGTCCAGGGGACTGAGGGCCAACAATTTAATAGATATTTGGCTTGAACAACACCAACGGGAGAGAGAGTTCACCTTCTACTCTCACCTACATGACAGATACAGCAGGATAGATTACCTCTTTGTGTCTAGCAGAATGGTTTCGCAGATCTCCCATACAGGAATCTATGATATTTCATGGTCAGATCACGCACCTATTGAGCTGCGGTGCACTGATTTCAGTCTAGACAGGCCAGAAGCGAACTGGAAACTCAATGAGTTACTGATAAAAAATCCCAGAGATTGAACAGAAAGTAGGGGATAGAATCAGGGAATACTTTCAGGAGAACGTCGGCAGTGTGGTTTCACAATCCACTCTATGGGAAGCCCATAAGGCAACTCTGAGAGGCAAGCTCATAGGGATCGCGAGCAGACGTAAAAGGGAGAAGGACAAAAAGATCAAAATGTTACAATCAGAATTGTCTGTCCTGTCTGCCCTACACAGAGAACAAAAAAGCATCGACTCTAAAGGCGTTGCTTGATACCAAAACAAAGCTAAATTTACTGTTGACCTCCCGAGCTGAAAATGTCATGGTCTAAGCGGAAATTTTTTGAAAAAGCGAACAAGCCAGTTACCCTACTTGCTAATAAACATAGAGATAGAGACCAAAAGTTTCATATTCGGACAAGGAGGGGGGACCTCACTTCTGACCCCAAATTAATAGTAGAAGAATTCAAAGCATATTACGGGACCCTATATGACGGGGCAAAGGTTACCCAGAGTGGGGCCACGCGCAAACAACTGAAGACATTCCTAAAGGGGGCTAGATTACCTAGATTGAGCAGAGAGTCGAGGGACGCGCTACAGGAAGACTTCACACTAGAGGAGCTTTTGGAGGTAATGAAATCACTGAAGGCATCCAAAGCCCCTGGCCCGGATGGAGACCCATGTTGAAGGCGGGAACGGACCCAAACCTCCCTCCCCCTCCATCTAACATGATCTAAAAAAGAAAAATATTCACATTAGTATATTCGAGCCCCCCCATCTCTACCCCTGTAGGAGGCCCAACTTACGACCCTGATATATATCCCAACAAACGTAACTTTACCTCCCTAACTCCACTTACCCTCCCTGGCACTCCATTGTGATCTCCCCCTCCCCTCTTTTCTGTTAACACACGACGTTCTCTAACTTATATTATAAAAAATTCCAAAATCTACTAGCTCCTCATCTATTAAAGCTATTCAATTCCTTTCTGGAGGGTGCCCCCATCCCTGGCCTGATGCTTCAGGCGTCTATCTCAGTGATACATAAGCAAGGGAAGGACCCAGCAGATTACAAAAGCTACAGACCCATCTCTCTGATTAATTCGGATACTAAAATCTTTTCCAAATTACTGGCTATCCGTCTCAACCAGGTGATGCCAAAGCTGGTCCATCCTGATCAAGTAGGGTTCATATGCGGCAGACAGGCAGCAGATAACACCAGACATAATAGATTTAATTGATTTGGCTCAGAGGAAAAATATTCCGCCTATGGTGGTTAGTCTGGACGCAGATAAAGCATTTGATAGAATTGACTGGCGCTACTTGAGAGAGATGCTTGGGGAATAAGGTCTAGGTGGGAGAATGATGGGCGCAATTCTAGCTCTGTATAAGGGACCGACGGCAAAGGTCAGGCACCAGGGCTTCCCATCGAAGGAATTCCTGAGCGGCACCAGGCAGGGATGCCCCCTGTCTCCTCTCCTTTTTGCACTATGCATTGAGCCCCTGGCAGCACATATCCGCCTCAGCCCAAATATAGCAGGAATCCAAATTGGGGAGCAGTCACATAAAGTGGCCCTGTATGCCGATGATGTTATATTAACACTATCACAGCCCCTCACCTCTCTGCCAAATGTCTTTAGTCTGTTGGGGGAATTTAATAAGATATCCGGTTTCAAAATTAATCAGTCGAAGTCAGAAGCCCTAAACATAAACCTTCCTAAGGTTACAGAAAAATTAATTGCTGTACATTTTAACTTCAAATGGCAAACCTCCTATATTAAATACCTAGGGGTTAACATTACAAAAGAGTATAGCGCCCTATACAAAGCAAATTACCCCAGACTGATAAGAACCCTGAAGGAGGATCTCAGGCGGTGGTCAGGTTACGGAATATCCTGGATCGGTGGGATCCAGAGTATAAAAATGAATCTCCTCCCCAGAATCCTATATCTGTTGCAGACCCTCCCGGTACAAGTGGCCAGGGATGACATCCTCCGTTTGCAGTACTCTATGGTGAAATTCGTCTGGGATAACAAAACACCACGCATTAAAACTAGTACGCTAATTAGGCCCATGTTAAGAGGGGGATTGGCGGTACCTTGCTTGTTGTCGTATTTCAGAGCAGCCCAGTTATCTCAAATTACTCAGTGGCACACGCACCCAAGCTTAAGGCGGTGGGTAGAACTGGAAAAAGATTGCTGTGCCCCAGTGGAGTTACAGGACTTAATTTGGCTACCAAAAAAGGTATTTAAGACACTACGTGACCCGCTATCCGCGATGGGCAGCTCATTAGCAGTATGGGAAAGTAGCAGGTACAAGTATGCCCTTTCAAGGCAGCACTCCTTAATGACCCCGTTTTTGGGAAACCCTGATTTCGCTCTGGGTCTGCAGAGTAAGGACTTAGCAATTTGGAAACGGAAGGGCCTCACAAGGCTCCTACACCTGGAGGGCAGAATTTCAATAATCTTTTGAGCAAATTAAATCGGATAAAGAGATGCCAAACTCAGTATTCTTTAGATACCTCCCGTTAAGAGCGTTCTATACTAAAATCCCAAAACGCCCTAGGCGAACAAATTTTGAGCAGCTCTGTTCAAGAGGGACAGGCACCAAGGGACTTATCTCTGGTATATATAGAGAGGTGGTCTGTCCTGCAAAGGATGACGACAATAAACTTAGTTATAGGACCAGGTGGGAGGAGGACTTAGGGGAGACATTAGAAGACGAGGACTGGGACTCTATTGTACTGGCGGCGGCAAAGAATTCTATATGCACCACATTAAAGGAGAATGCATATAAGGTCCTGATGAGGTTGGCTATGATGAGATTGGCTATGTTTGTCAAAGATTACCCCCCTTTGTGTCCAAAACAATGTGGGGAACAGGCAGACTTGTTGCACATGCTGTGGAGTTGCACCAAGGTGGTCCCGATATGGGAAGACATTATTAATTGGCTACAGAGAATTCTCGGTCTCGCGGTCCCTTTGGACCCCTGATTGTTTCCCGGGGGTTGAACAGATCAGAGCACAAATTAATTGCACATTTTGCAACAGCCCTGAGGTGCGAAATCGCAGCATTATGGAAGCAACCCGACTTACCCAACATCCCAATTCCCAAAATCAGGAATAGAATTTGGTACGTCTGCCGGATGGAGCAGTTAACGAGTCTGGTTAACGACACCTGCACAAATTTTTTTTAAATCTGGGCGCCGTGGTTGGCCCAAACGGGTATCCCAGGGGTAGATGCATCCAATATTCTGCTCTGATAGCTTGAAATGCATTCTCTTATGATGTGCTGGTACTGACGATAGGCAAGCAAGGGACAGGTAGGGTTGACGGGGGGCTAGCAACGCTCTGACAAAGCCATGGGTCACAAGATGAGACCTCTCCCAAACTGTCAGGGGCCACGTGGATTAGAAGAGAACCAGAGGCTTCCTGGACTGCTCAACCCACCCCTCCACCCCCTCCCCACCTCCCCTCCCAGTGTCTTGGTCTGGTTAGTTGGTTAGTCTCCGCTGTTTGTCCAGTTGGTTCAGTCTACAAAAAATTGATGTGATATGGAAACTGAATTGTAGGACAATGTGGTGTTAGAGTCTTGTTTACCTGTACCATACGCCCAATAAAAAAAAATTTTGTTTAAAAAAATCAAAAAACTAATTCATTTGTAGCTTGAATATTCTGCCGCGTTGTCGCTCTGTATCGTGCCTGCGCACACTATGGACGCCCTCATTGACTTCCACAGATTTATTCTTGCGGCGCGCAATGTCGTGCGCGTCATCACTTTTACTATAAACGCAGCCGAAGCGGTTTCGACATCAGATAATACGTCCAGCGAGCTGCATTATGCAATGTCGGATAAAGACGAAAAGCAGACCGTCGGATACCGAGGACCACCTGTACTTGTAAAAAAATCAACGTTGATGTGAGATGGATAGACTGTATCTATCATCGGCTCTTGTAGATCCACTGCCTCCTGAAGGATCTTCCAGGTACTGCGGTTGCATGCATCTCTTCCGAGTTGCTCCAACAAATTTTCCGATTTTCATCTTACTTTTGGTATTTCGTCTTGGTCTTTTAATCTCTTTTGGAGTCCAGTCAAATACCTTCTATGTCTAATGATGAAAAAATCTTTTTCTGATATGTACGGCCTACTGCAATTTTAGTTTCTTCACCCTAGTGATGGTCACTGAGTTATGTTTGGTTTCTAACCTTTTCATTATTTTCCCTATCTCTTTGGTAATACCCAGCATACATTTCTCAATACTTCTTTTCGTTGTCTGAAGCTCCTGAATTATCTTTGCATTTAGGGTTCATGTTTCACATCTATACTTTAGCACGGGCAGATTACGCTGGTCGAAAACTTTCCTTTTTGAGGAACAGTGAAAGCTTCCCTTGAAATATTGTCTTGTTTCTTCCAAATGCGCTCCACCCATCTTCATTCTCCTATTGATTTTCCTTCAAAAGGTTCCCATCCTTTGTTGTTAGCTTGCCAAGGTTGATAGTCTTTGACTTCTAGGTTTATTAAATTTATGTCGATCTTCACAGACTGGACACATTTGTTGAACATTACTTTGGTCTTGCTGATATTCATACGGAGGCACACATTCTTAGTTGCTTTGGTGAGTTCTCCAATTTGTTGCTGGAGGACTTCTGGCTTGTCACAAATAACAATGTCTTCTGGAAATCGTAGGTGACGTAAATATTCACCGTTGATTTTGATTACTTTTTCTTCCCAATCTAATGTCTTAAAGAATTACTCGAGTTACTGTGAAAAGCTTTGGAGACATGGCTCCCTGCTTTATTTTATTTATTTATTATTTATTTTTTTGAAATGTAATGTCTCAGATTGTATTTGTTTTAATGCAGACTACAGTGTGCCATTTACTCAAAGAATGAAATTCCTTGAAAAAGGTAAAAAGCTAGTCTTTATATTTTCAACGCCAATCCTTCTTGAGCTTGATATTCTATGACCTTTTAGCAGTTGTTGTGCAGCAAGTGATCATGTGACTGAACTTAGCAGACATCCAATGGAATCTATGGAAATCAAAGCATACTCAGTATATTATAACTCATTAAAAATGGCAGTTGAATAAAAAAAAAGTCCCTTATCAAATACTACAGAAGTGATTTATTAACCAACTAAAGATCACTTAAAATACTTATTTACTTGTAAGTGGATCCAATGTTTGGTGTACAAGACATTTCACTTTTAACAAGCAAAGCTCTACAGAGGGATATATGGTACATACTGCTCCGACACAGCTAATTCTAATAAAAGCCGCACGGCAGCATGCGTGCTGGCAGCGTGGAGAAGCGGCCCGTCCGCGCGTCACGGTGACGCCACAGTCACGTGCGCACCCGGCTTCCCCGGCTTCCCCGACTCCCCTGAAGGTTTGAAGTGAGGTAAGCGGGGGAGCACGGAAGCAGAGGGGCACAGCAGGAGCAGCTAGGGGGTCGGGAAGGGACATAAAAATGCGCGCGGATTGGAGGGGGGGGGGGGGGGGGGGCACGGAGGGGATGCGGCTGGCGCGCTGTCTATTCTCAGCGCCAGCTGGAGTAAGTCCCGGTCAACCGGCGGCTTTTGTTAGAATAAGCTTTGTCGGAGCAGTAAGTGCAGTATGTCATTATTAAGGATAATATTTTAGAATATTTGGGATTCCCAGTATTGACATACCAGACCTTCTTAATTGTAGCAGAGTACATTTTCTGCTGCTCTATCCCATTGATGTATGACATACATTACTGATGTAAAAGTCACACTGAGGTGCTGCATAACGTAACCGTTACTGCTAAAGTGTCACCCCTCCTATGATGTATATCCCAAAATATAGGATGCCTCCTTTTGAAACTAAAAGGGGGAACATCAGCCTTAAAATTGTCTATATTAATTGACGTGCATCTATTTCTAAAGAGCCTAGTTAATCCTTGTTTTACATAATACATGCATTCATAAAATACTGTTGCATGTTTTGCATTTCTGAATTCAGAAAACCTATTTAAATTATAACAGTTAGATGTGTTTGTCACTGTTTGCAGTGCTTTTATACTGCTGAAGCAGTTTACAATAACATGCTTAGATGTTCTTTAAGACTGGTGAATATATTAATGTAAAACTCCTGTAGCACATGTACCCCCACCCTCTAGGCGATACAAGTTGCGGCTACTAGCTGTTGTCGTGCGGCATACCTGTGAGGGTTCAGGAGAGCTGAATGGTCTGCGATGGGGTGGAGACCAGGACAGGCTTTAGGTGTCATCTTGGCTTCTGGGTTCGGTATCAGCGCCTGCAGCTTCTTTGGGCTCCAAGCAGATTGAAGGCAGTCCCCTCAGAAGCACATCTCTCATACACCACACGTACTGACTCCATCCAGGCAGGTGTAAAAGAGTAACTAAGGGGCTTTATTGCTGTCACTTCATAGATGGTATTACAGCGGTGCAGTGTCTCAGATGATCCCAGGCATCTGGATGGTGAATCTGGAGCCTTGATGATTCAGGCCAGTAAGCCCTGTGGCCTGACTGGCCTCTCCCACTGCCTGGAGGGGAGTAGGGGGAACTCACATCCTCTCCTTAGGAAGGAGGGGAACAGACCTGACTAACTTTGGCACATCCCCTCTGAGGAACCAGAAGGGGTGGGCTCAAGGTCTGTACCTAGACCAGATAGGCTATTACCAGGCCATGAGTCACCACCACACTTCTGTCTCTCAGAAGGGAACATAAGGGGGGTCGAAAGCCCACAGGATTACCTGTCACAGCCCTTGACTGCTAGTGATTTAAGTGTCAGGGGGAAGAGACAGGCAGGAAATACTAACCATGTTACACTCCTTAATTTAATGTCGCACTTATACAATCTATATAAGTTCATATTAATGTGACTTTATTCAGTTCAGAAAAAAAAGCATTTATTTTAGCATTTAGTTCAGACATTTCTGTAACATGGATATAATTGTATTCTTCATATTCTGCTAAAAAGCATGTATAGATTGTCTGGATTATGAATGAAAAGGTGTATATTATTGTCATTGTGACTTGAACATTTGTTAGCCCTACAAACGTAATCATGTATTAAGGACTCGGGGGTACAAACACCCTTCTCACTACGTAGGTTAATAATAAGCATCTAAATATAGAATTCACAAATATCCGACACTTTCACTCCATTTCCTAGAGCTTTTTTGCCTACCAATGGAAATCTCTTTATTATTACTGTCCTGTAAATTTGTTTGATTTTTGAATTGCTAAAATTTCCTCCCCCTCACAAATTTCTCCAACATAATTTTAGGTCCCAGCTTTCTATTGCACTGCCCTTCTCTGGAAGTCTTCTAAATCACATTAAAGTTTACAATTTTAACTGGTATTTTATCACTATTAAATTATGCAAACTATAGATTGTCTGTCCAACATTCATATCATTTACTTTTCACTTGTGTTACATCCCATGCATGCACGTAACTATATATAATATTGGTATACCTTGCTTGTGTTGAGCATCCCACACTTGTTGTTATTTGCATGTTACTACAGAAATACAGGTATTTTTAAAATATGCATAGATCACAATCTGAAAACCAGACGCACCTGTATAACATTTTTGCTAAATATTTTTTTTCTCGGACTATAACTGCAGCATTTAACCGTGTAGCAACATTACTTACTTGAAAAGCACCAAGCTTTAGATCCAAAAATGTCTTCAATAAACCCATGTTAAAATATAATTGTTTAGAGTTCTAGAACTGAAATTATCAGGTTTTGCTCAGTGATCCGAAAAGCTTCCCATCTCTTATTCGACTTCTCAGTAAGACTTCATAATTCAATTTGTGTGAAAATCAAGAGAAGAAAGGAGGTTATTGAAGTGGGAGTCCAATTACCAGGCCATGAGTCACCACCACACTTTGTACGTGTTCTATCTCTAAATGAAAAAGACTTCCCTTTTCTAATATGTCAACTTATCATTAGAAATGTAAATGTAGTTTGTTGGAATACCAAGCCGTTAACCTAAAAAATAATGAAATTTATATATTTATAACACGTGTTCTCTACATGTTTTTATTTATTTAGTATTTATTTCATGATTTTGTTTTTTTTAAATTAGATCGAAAAAAGTGTAAGAATTAAAAATAAAAATAAATAAAATGCACAACCTGTCTGTAAGTTTATAGGGTGTTAGCCTTGAATACACACATCCAAGTTCTGAGACTCTCTGTGGCGCAGATTCATCAAACGCCGGTACGGTTTAGTGCATCTAATCCGGCATTAACTCCTATCCAAATCAATGGGAGTTAATGCTGGATCAGGTACTCTAAACCGTACTGGCAATTGATGAATCTGCCCCTACAGTATGTGTGATTTTGGGTCTTTTTAAAAAAAAATATAAGTCTACTGTACCTGAGTTAACTCAATGATGACACAATTTTCCTTTCTCACTTTTGGAGTTCAAAAGGGATTTGTGTGTGTCCGAAATCTAATTTCAACATTCTAGCATCCTGTTGCTATATGAAGTATGTGTCTGAGGTATAATTTAAGATTATTATTTTTTATTTACCGTTTTAGTACATTAATTATTTTTTTTTTTTTTTTAACTACTCCTAGATGCCTTTAGTGGCAAACCAACATTGGCTTCGAAACTGTGTGCAAAGAAGCATGCATCTGTAGGTACAGATCAGGATGACGATTTTCAAGCTGAAAGGAAAAGAATCCGACAACCACAAAATGAACAGCAGGTAATGAAAAGGCGAGTTAGGAGAGGATAGGACAGCACAGACAAATATTTAATTTTTCCTCGTGATCATTTGGTATTCGTTGGGTCATGTCACAGCCAGTATATTCTATTTTGTTACTGTTACCAATTACAAAGGAGTTCATTATTGCTGCCTACAATGAAATGTCAGAGAGACTGATGACTTATTGCCTGAAAATAAACGTGAATTTATTGCAGTTTAGACCTTAGAAGTATACTCCCTTAACAGTAACTTTCCGCAACTTTTTAATGAAAATAATGAGACAATTGCAAAGGGAATGTGACTTTCGGAATGTGATCAAATGTAGAAAGTCTTATAATATAACGTAAGTTGCCCTTTTCTTAGGATTTTCCTCACTTTTTAAAATACTTTTCATGACTGGGACCTTGCCTAATAACAGCAACTTGTTTATATGTCTGGTCTATATAACATACACCCGATCCTGAGACTTTAAAAAAAGTGCTTATTCTGTAGTTCAGGGGTGCGCAAATTCCCTGTGCTGCGCCCCCCTGCCTGCCCTCCTCAGTCGCGCCCCCTCACCTCTAAAGTTGCGTCAAATGAAGCTGCAGGGTCCTTTGACATCACGTGACCCTTGACGTCACGTTTCCTGGCAACGGGCGTCATTTGATGCCATGTAGCCATAAAGACGTGTGACTGAAGCAGGGTAAGTAAGTTTACAGAGGCCTCGCGCTCTCAGCGCGTGGCCTCTCTAAACGCTGCGCCTCCCCAGAAAAGTCTTTTGCCCCCACAGTGGGGACGCACCCCCCAGTTTGCGCACCTCTGCTCTAGTTCACCAAAAATTTGCAGTCATCACCGAATTAATGAAGTTTAAACTTTTTTTTTCTAAATGGTTTTATCTTTGTCTGAATACCTGTTTGCCGTACAGGAGGCCTAATCCTCCGACCAGTGGGAGCCTGGGGGGGGATCACGTTCGATCAGTATACAGCGCCTCCACCTGAGAGGGATCCTAGCACTGCAGGATAAACCCTTTTCAGGAACCAATGTAGTCAATGAATAAAGCTACACACACAGTTATGACTACATATCTTTACTAACAAATCTATAGCAACAGAACAATACAGTCCCACATACAGTATAATAACAATAATAACCACACAGGGCGGGTGTCCCCCAAAGTACATAGGGTGCTTGGCACCAATACCCCTGGTGTCCTCCCCCAATGAGAGTCAGTCCCACCCAAGTGTAGGGAGTAGCGCTACCCCTGTGGTCCGTTGGTGCACTTTACCTTCCCGGGCACTCCAATACCCGGGTACCGCTGAATGACACAAGAGACCCGTCTGATCCCACGACGAAGGTCTCCATGAAGCCGCAGCTCCTGATGAGTTCGGTCCACCTCTGAGGGGGCTCCAGCTGGAGTGTGTCCCTGTAATTGTCTATTGATGTACTGTTGGCCTTATCCCAAACTGTTGGCCTTATCCCAAACTGCAGGCTGTGCATTCTGCGCGGCTCTTTTCACCATCTCAGCAACACTCACTATCTAATACTGAGGGATGCGTCCCTATCTGGGGTCTTCCCTAGAGCAGCCACAAACTTAGCAGGGCTAGGAGCCTATCTGGGGCCTGTGGGAATATCTTTCCAAGTCCGGGAGCCACTGGCACCTGGACACTACCTTCCCTTTGTCTCAAGGCTCCAACTGCCAGTCACTCTAATGGCCTCCGCATGTGCTCATTCGCTGTAAACTGTATCTCCTGCAGTAGATTCGTGGAGCCTTATTGGCTCTTTCTTGCCATCTGATCTGCCCCTAAGTCTGCTGGGAACTGTAGTCCCCTTGCAGAACCTCTCCAATTGCTGCTGCAACTCTACTGTATTGCACATGCGCAGGGACCCCACTGCGCATGCGCAGAAGACTAGATGGCAGCCGCCTGTGTTCCCGGATCGCCCCGCAGCTCCAACGGCCCTGCAACCCACCCCCTCTCCGCAGTGCAGCGGAGTGGCTTCTGCTGCAGGCCTCCAGCAGCGCTACCGGCATTTGGGCAGCTTCCGCAGCCGTCCCCTATCCCCTTGTGACCGAGAGGTGAGGGAACCTGGCTACATCAGCTCATTGTAGCAGTTCTTCAGGTTTTGAGGTATTCGTTCCCTTTCACC
The DNA here is from genome assembly GCF_040206685.1 of Ascaphus truei. Taxonomy (NCBI): domain Eukaryota; kingdom Metazoa; phylum Chordata; class Amphibia; order Anura; family Ascaphidae; genus Ascaphus; species Ascaphus truei. The sequence goes on along the minus strand of NC_134485.1, from coordinate 150,695,386 downwards.
AAATGTCTTAAACCAGGCCTGCACAACTCGTAAAGTGAAAAGGGCCGAACTGCTCCAAGGAAAAAAAATTGGGTCGCACGGGTAAAATCATCATCACCATCATCTCTCCAGCACCTCAGCATCATCCTCATATCTCCCCCAGCACCCCTCATCATCCTCATATCTCCCCCAGAACCCCTCACTATCAACCTTTGCGATACTCCCCATCTATCTCTCATACCCCTATCTCTCCCCCTCACCCACACACATAATACTCCCCCTCCACATCAAACACACAATACCCCCCTGCACAGCACACACATCACACCCCCCCTGCACCTCACATCCCTCTCCCCTTTTGCACCTCACATCCCTCTCCCCCCTTGCACCTCACATCGCTCTCCCCCCTTGCACCTCACATCACTCTCCCCTCTTGCACCTCAAATCACCCCCCTTGCACCTCAAATCACCCCTCATGCACCTCAAATCACCCCCCATGCACCTCAAATCACCCCCCTTGCACCTCAAATCACCCCCCTTGCACCTCAAATCACTCCCCTTGTACCTCAAATCACCCCCCTTGTACCTCAAATCACCCCCCATGCACCTCAACTCACCCCCCATGCACCTCAAATCACCCCCCCATGCACCACAAATCACCCCCCCTTGCATCTCCAATGACCACCCCTTGCACCTCCAATGACCCCCCTTGCACCTCCAATGACCCCCCCTTGCACCTCCAAAGACCCCCCCTGCACTTCCCATCACCCTCCCCCCCTGCTCCTCACATCACCCATCACCCTCACCCCCCTGCACCTCACATCACCCATCACCCTCTCCCCCCCTGCACCTCACATCACCCACAGGGCCGCCAACAGAAATCATGGGGCCCGGGACAAATGAAAATAGCAGGGCTCCCCCCCCCCACAAACCATAGCGCACCCCCCCCCAAACCCATAGCGCACCTACCACGAAAAAATATCTTTTAGCGCGCAACTTTTACTTAACTGTTTTCTTATTGTGATACAGAAAAAAACATTACAATGCAACCTGTGAAAAAGAAAAAATGTGCACAAGCGCTAAAGACTAAAACACCAGTGTGACAATTGCAAAATATATATATCAAGGCTGCCTAGTAATACTGTCAGTACTGACAGAGAAAGTGAAAGTGAAAACAAAGAAAAACCTGGCGCCAAAAGTTCATTGGATAATCCTGTACTCCTCAGGGGATCAGCACACTTGCTTGACAGGCCATATAGGGGAAAAAACACAAACAGACACAGATCATAGTGCAACACTGTAGGGTTAAAACAGGTCTACACTAATACACACACTGCACATATAACATAGAGACTCCTAGTGACTATAAAAACTATTTATTAAATAAAAAGAACTATGCCATAAAATGGTTTGGACAAATGAGAACACCACTGGTCATCCAGATGTGAAAAATCAGAGCCCTACTTACAAGCAGCAAGGCAAATACAGGCAATGCAACAAAGAGTCTTCCGGCTGCTGCTGATGTCTTTGCAGAGATGTAATTCCTGCTGCACCGTGACTTTCGTGCTGACTCTCCCTCCAGGGGTTAACAGGAACAGTGGCAGTGTTGGAGGCCTGCTTGTGGGGCTCACAGCTCTCCTCCACGTGAGGCTGCTCTCCTCACTTCCTCCTCCGGTTACACAGGCTGTCTCAGCGTGCCTGCACGCGAGTGTGCACGTGCCCTTAAAGGGACAGTACAAGCGTCCTGTATGCCAAGAACTAACGGCTGCAATGGGGCTCAAATGTGACCAAGTGTCCCAAAAAGTCCAATACCAAGCTTTTGTTCCTGTTAACCCCTGGAGGGAGAGTCAGAACGAAAGTCACGGTGCAGCAGGAATTACATCTCTGCAAAGACATCAGCAGCAGCCGGAAGACTCTTTGTTGCATTGCCTGTATTTGCCTTGCTGCTTGTAAGTAGGGCTCTGATTTTTCACATCTGGATGACCAGCGGTCTCATTTGTCCAAACCATTTTATGGCATAGTTCTTTTTATTTAATAAATAGTTTTTATAGTCACTAGGAGTCTCTATGTTATATGTGCAGTGTGTGTATTAGTGTAGACCTGTTTTAACCCTACAGTGTTGCACTATGATCTGTGTCTGTTTGTGTTTTTTCCCCTATATGGCCTGTCAAGCAAGTGTGCTGATCCCCTGAGGAGTACAGGATTATCCAATGAACTTTTGGCGCCAGGTTTTTCATTGATTACAATGCAACCTGTTTATTTTTTATATTTTCAACAAAAGACATGTGACTGCCTGCATGGGTGGATGGGTGGGTGAATGGCGGTGGGTGGGTGAGTGAATGGCGGTGGTTGGGTGAATGGCGGTGGGTGGGTGAATGGCGGTGTGTGGGTGGGTGAATGGCGGTGTGTGGGTGAGTGAATGGCGGTGGGTGGGTGAATGGCGGTGGGTGGGAGACAGTGACTGGGTGACGGTGACTGGGTGACGGTGTGACGGTGTGACAGTGAGTGGGTGACTGTGACTGGGTGGGTGCCAGTGACTTACCTTTACCGGGTGGGGGCAGCTTGCCGCCGGACGCTTTCCCCTCCTGCCCCGGATATACCTGTGGCAGCTGCCCGGGACGGGAGGTGGGCTTGGAGACGCGGGCTTGGGGAGGGGAGGGGGGCACGAAAGGTGAGCTCGTAGGGAGGGGGCCACGGGAGGTGAGCTCGGGGGGACGCGGGAAGCTGGCCGCGGAGGGAAGCGGTGGGAAGCAGGCCGCAATTATTTATTTCATTAATTAACTGGCGCCCGGTCTGAGTCATCGCGGGCCACACAGAGAGGCCAGGCGGGCCTCATGCGGGCCGTAAGTTTGTGCAGGCC
>NC_134485.1:150685047-150687547 GCF_040206685.1 Ascaphus truei | reverse complement strand
GCAATACAGCATCTCGCCGCAGTGAGAATGAAGGATATTAATTTCCTGGTGGGCCGAACTATATCGGCATGGGTGCAGCCAACAGGAAGGTCAGTGGTTCAATAGGAATTTCTAGGCCGGTGACCTCTTTTAAAAGAATTTGGACCTTGGCCCAGTATTTCACAATTTCTGGACAGGTCCACCAGATGTGGGCCATGTCCCCTCTATTACCACAGCCTCTCCAACATTGGTCTGATGCCAGAGGGTAGATCTGGTTTAATCGTGCTGGGGTAAGATACCAGCCAAACATGATTTTATAGATGTTTTCCTTAATTGTGGTGCAAAGGGAAGTTTCTGAGGCTGCCTGCCAGATTTCCTCCCAAGTCTCTCTTTCTATATTAACATTTAGATCAGCTGACCATCGCAGCATGTAGTCGTGCTGTGTTGGGGACGTTGAGCGCATTAGGATCTTATACTATATTAGTGAAAGCACTGTATGCTGCCTGCATGCATGCATGCCAGCCTGCCTGCCTGCTGGATGTCCGGTGTCCCTAGGGGAAATCTCATTGGTCCTTGGGCCGCCCCCGCACACCTCTCATTTGGCCTGAGGCGGAGTGACGGCCCAAAGGACACACAGGGACACAAACACACACACAGGGACACACACACAGACACACACACACACACACACACACACACACACACACACACACACACACACACGGACACACACGGACACACAACGGACACACACGGACACACACACACACACACGGACACACACACACACACACGGACACACACACACACACACACACACACACACACACACACACACACACACACACACACACACACACACACACACACACACACACAGACACACACACACACACACACACAGGGACACACACACACACACACAGTAGGGGGGGGGGTGTACATTAGCAGCATTGTATAACCCGGGGGGGGGGGGGGGGGGGGGGGGGCTCACATACCCGCCTCCGCCTCTTCCTCCCCGAAATCAGCCTCCACACTCGCGCGCACGTCCTCCTCTCCCCGTGTCTCCCGCGCTTTCAAACACACCCCCCCCCCCCCCGGCGCCGCTACAGTGAGCGGAGGAGCGAGTGCCCGGGACACAGCGGGGGAGCGGCCACAACAAGCTGCCTCCCGCCTCAGTTCCACGTGGGAGCGGCCGGACGGGTGAGGGAGCTGCCGGACGGGTGAGTGAGCGGCCGGACGGGTGAGGGAGCGGCCTTCACCTCCCCTCACCCCCCTTCACCTCCCCTCACCCTCCCCTTCACCTCCCCTCACCCCCCTTCACCTCACCTCCCCTCACCCACCCCTCACCTCCCCTCACTCCACTTCCCTTCCCTTCCACCTCCCTCCACCCCCCTTCACCTCCCTCCACCCCCCCTTCACCTCCCCTTCACCCTCCCCCACCTCCCCTTCACCCCCCACCCCCCCCACCCCCCCTACACCCCCCCATCACCTCCCCTCCACCCCCCCTTCACCTCCCCTCCACCCCCCCCCCCTTCACCTCCCCTCCACTCCCCCCCCCTCACCTCCCCTTCACCTCCCCTCCACCCCCCCCTTCACCTCCCCTCCACCCCCCCCCCTTCACCTCCCCTCCACCCCCCCTTCACCTCCCCTCCACCCCCCCCTTCACCTCCCCTCCACCCCCACCCTTCACCTCCCCTCCACCCCCACCTTCACCCCCCTTCACCTTCCCTTCACTCCCCCCTTACAACCTCCCACCACCTCCTCACCACCTCCACCCCCCTTCCCACATCCCCCACCCCCCTTCCCAACTCCCCACCACCTCCCCCCCCTTCCCCCCACCCCCCCCCTTCCCACCACCTCCCCCCCACCCCCTCCCCTTCCCACCACCTCCCCCCACCTCCCCTTCCCCCCCACCCCCCTCCTTCCCACCACCTCCCCCCACCGCCCCCCCTTCCCACCACCTCCCCCCCCCCCCCCCCCCCTTCCCACCACCTCCCCCCCCACCCCCCCCCCCCTTCCCTGAGGCGGAGTCACGGGCCAAAGGACACACAGGGACACAGACACACACACACGTAGACACACACACACACACACGTAGACACACACACACACACAGACGTAGACACACACACACGTATACACACACACACGTATACACAAACACACACACGTAGACACAAACACACACACGTAGACACACACACACATAGACACACACGTAGACACACACGTACACACACACACACACACACACACACACACGTACACACACGCACGTAGACACACACACACGTACACGTAGACACACACACATGTACACGTAGACACACACACACGTACACGTAGACACGTACACACACACACACACACACATGTACACGTACACACACACACACACATGTACACGTAGACACGTACCACACACATGTACACGTATACTCAACACACATGTACACGTACACACACACATGGAGACATACACACACACACATGGAGACATACACACACACACACATGG
>NC_134485.1:150675071-150684847 GCF_040206685.1 Ascaphus truei | reverse complement strand
AGACTGTGCTGATCCAGTTTAAGTTCATCGTTGTTGGGTTGGACAGGGGGGCAATAAGCGGGTCTGTTCACTGCCATAGTGATAAACTGCAGCCGCTCCTCCGGTGTCCCTCTGTCTCCCCACGCAGTAATCAGTGCCAATATTTCAGGGGTGAACGGACTGGTAGCCGCAGCAACCAGTACCCCTCCTGTTGCACTGCTCCCGGGAAGGTGCACTCGTTCCCTCCCCAAGATTCCGCTGCCCTGGCACTGGGTTCCTTCCCTGATCTCCGGGTGGCTGTATAAGGGCAAGCTGAGCTGTATCCTGAGGCTCTGCAAGCTGGGCTTCATAGTCACCGATTGCGTCAACCATGTCTGCGACCTCCTGGTTCTCATAGGGCAGTCCATATGCACGGCACTTGTCCTTCAGCTGAGCTCGGGTCCTCATGTTGGATGAGCCTTCAGCCTCGCTCATGGTTCATGGTCGCAGCAGTGAGGTGGTGTTACAACTTGTGTTTACTGTTGACTACTGTGTGTTCAATATCTTTAGTCTCAGGAACTCGCAATTCCCTTCGAGTTCCCACTATATTACAGGGTCCCACAGAACACTGTAATATAGGTTCAGTTCAATCCCACCGCTTGCCACCAGTTAATTATAGAGCTTGTCATGGTAACTTATGACAAGATATAATGAACACCAAATATCTGGGTTGAACTGAACGAGGCTTAGATATAATAAAATATAATTTATTCCTTAAAAAGGTGAACACAGCAATATAGTACAATTAACAGACAAGAAGGTAACACTTACTTAGGGTTGGGGGATGGAGAAGTATCAGCTAGCAATTCTCCAGCAATCCGGTGACATTCCAGGTGGAATCAGAAGCACAACTAATAACTGTAGGGTTGGGACAGTTTATATACCAGTGTAACCCTATTCTTAAATTGAATACAGACTATTGGTGAACCATTATCTGTATCCAATCCCTAACGTGGAGACACAGATTAACCCATGCTCCCCAGCTAATTAGCCCATGTGTACTGGGACTCTATGGGTAGCCCCATAATTAAATCAGGGGCTACAACCAGTCTACCAAATGAAGTATCTGCATTGTTTGTAGGTGTAGACATAACACTTACAAACCACTCCAGTTTGATGATTCTCCACCCTCAGGTAACAATTAGAGTGGCAGAGTCGGTTGATTAGTACTTGGTCTGTTGATTAGTACTTAGTGTAAACAATCAGGCAGTTAACTTTTGATCACAGTGCTTAGGCTCAATCAGCCGGCTGCCCTTCATGACCTAGTAGCATAGCAGATGGTCTGCATTTCCAGAGCAGATCCAAAATACCATACATATATACTTTAAGATCTACACATATTAATAAGTTCCATTCTGGTGGGCTCAGTGGGTCGAAATTTTCCTGTTCTTCATGCCTACAGTGACTCCACACATTGGCCAAATATCAACTCTCTGCGACCTCCAGAACTGGAGATACAGAAATGCACTTTAAAACATTAAAATACAGGATTATAATGAAACATGGGAACAGGGGAACATACATTTTTCATGACATGACAAGGTGTATACCACCTTCCTGGACCACAGTCCAGTTAACCCCTTGCCTCCCTGGTGAGGTCAGGGGGTGGCCATATGGGGTGCAACCCCTTTAATACCGGGCCAACCCCCTCTACCTCTACAGTGTTTACCCCAATTCCCCTAATTCCGAAAACAATCAGGAAAATCAGGGAAGACCAAGCGGAAGTGATATTTGTAGTACCATTCTGGCCAAGAAGGCCTTGGTTCACACACCTGGTAAATATGGCAGTGGATATACCATGGCACATACCAGACAGCAAAGAACTAATGCGACAGGGGCCAATATGCCACCCGAACGCCAAACAATGGGCCTTGACGGCATGGCGATTGAGCGGGAAACATTGAGGTTGAAAGGTTGTCCAGACAAGACAATCCAGACCCTATTACAGGCAAGAAAGGGATCCACATCAAAAGTGTACCATAGAATATGGCTTTGTTTCCGAGATTTTGCACAAAAGAGAGACAAAATTTCTTCTCACCAAGAATTGTGTCAATAGTGGAATTCTTGCAAAAGGGATTTGAGAAAGGTCTCAGCCTCAGCTCTCTGAAAGTACAGGTGTCTGCACTAGCAGCCTTATTGGAGAGAAATCTGGCAATGGAAAGATTAATCACCTGGTTTTTACAGGCAGTTAAAAGACTAAAACCTCCAATTAAAAACAGGGTGCCAACATGGGACTTGTCTTTAGTATTGGATGTATTAACAGCACCTCCTTTTGAACCTATACAAGAGATAGGGTTGAGATGGTTATCGTGGAAGATGGCTTTCTTGATCGCGATCACCTCAGCAAGGAGAGTGGGAGAACTACAGGCACTACCAGCTATGGAACCATTCCTTGTCGTGCACCAAGACAAGGCAGTTCTCAGACCTGTGCATCAATTCTTGCCAAAGGTTGTATCACAGTTCCATATGGATCAGGAAATCGTGATCCAGTCATTCTGTCCAGATCCAAAGAACAAGAAAGAGGAGAGATTACACAAACTAGATGTCTATGTCTATGTGAGATGTCTAAAGGTATACATGGAAAGGATGCGAGATGTGAGAAAATCGGACAGACTATTCATCATACCAGAGGGACCGAAGAAAGGTCAAGCAGCATCTAAGACAACAATTTCCCAATGGATAATGGCATGTATTAAAAAAGCTTATGAGACCAAAGGACAAGATAAACCTTTGAACATTAAAGCTCATTCTACAAGGGCCATGTCTACATCATGGGCATTCACATCTCAGGCAACACCAGGGCAGATATGCAAAGCAGCAGTCTGGTCCTCGTTCAATACATTTTTGAAATACTACAGACTAGACGTACAATCATCAGCTGACGCAAGTTTTGGGCGTAGAGTTCTACAATCTGTAGTGAAATAAAGTGTAAAAGTGAATTAATAAAGGTTAACTGATAACGGCATTGACTTGTGGTTTATTATTATGTATCCCTCCCTAATTTGTCACTGCTGGGGTATGTCCCAAAGGTGCCCAATGATCAGGAAAGAAGAAAATTTAAAACAACTTAACGTACTTTTCTTTTCCTGGAACCATGGCAGTGGGCACATAGTTACCCTCCCTATGTATGTCTAATGCCTATCAGTTATATTATTCAGCTATTGGAGAATCCTAAGACTAAGGTGCAGGTAGAGGGAGGTGCCTTTTATGGCCTACCTACAAAAGTCAATTTCCTGTCCTACCTAGACTGAGGAGGGATTAACCCAAAGGTGCCCACTTCCATGGTTCCAGGAAAAGAAAATTACAGTAAGTTGTTTTAAATTTTCTTCTTTCTCGTTTGTATTTTGTCAACCAAAAGTAAATGATTTTTTTTTATTTTTTAAATATACATTTCTGCTCAAGCAGCCCAATAGCTGCTGATTCTCAGAAACCTTAAAACAGGAAGTAAAATAGGTAGTTGATGACTATTTAGTAATTCACATTCTGTGGCCAATTGCTTGGCTATTAAATTAAGAAATGGAAGTCTTTAGCTAACTATTATTATATAAATGTTATTAGAAATAAAACCTTTCAGCACTCATCTCACTACAGCCCTTCCCGTCCTCTTCGCTCCCTGACTGCCACAACCCTCTCTCCCCCCCCCCCCCAGCCCCCTGTGCCGCCGATTCCGATCATTTGCCTTTCTCGCCCCCCACCACTGGAACAAGCTCCCACACCACATCCAATCTGCCCCTTCCCTAACTGTCTTCAGATGGCAACTCCAAACTCATCTTTTTTCCATCACATTCGATGACCCCTATTAACCTTCTTTCCAATCCCCTCCCTCACCCCACCCTCCCCAATGCCCATGATCTCCCCTGCCCTCACCCCTTCCTAAAGTCTCTACAAAACCCTCCAAAGTCACCCACCTCATAAATTCAATTGACACCACTGTTCCCACTGAACGACCCATCACCATGCCACGAAAAGATTAAATCCAGAGACTGTACCCCAACCCCTGTCCACCATCCATGCAAGCTCTTAAATGCTCCCAACCCATTGCCCGGTCCATAATGTTCCCTCCCCTGCTCACCAACCAAACAAGTTTTACTAGCTAAACTAAGTCATGTTTTCTGGAATGGATTATTCTTGTTGGTTGTTAAGCTGGTGAGGTAACTTTCTGTCTATACCCATGAGAGTAGAACAGGCAGGTGTATTTTCATTTGTGTTTTAATCTGCCTTTGTGAAACATGCAGATGGTAACCATGTCTAACACAGAACCATTAATGTACACACTTCCCATAACCCTGAGGTAATGTAGAGCTCCTTGTGATGCCATCACAGGCTCTAAAGCCCAAATACTTTGTTTTTGTAACTTAAGCTCCTGTTTACAATATGCATTCAAGATTGTATGAAATGTTTGAATCCTAGCATTTCTTACATTTTCCATTAAAGAATTTCTGCGCCCTAACATTCTGCTTTTACATTTTGCTATTGTGCCATAAAAAGTAACGGTTGCACACACAGGTATAGGTTTTGGCAGTGAAACCATACCCCCTGCAGCACACTGATTTTAATTCTACAGTGGTAGTGACTTCGAGAAACTGGGACAGTAGTGCTAAGGAATCCACATTTACACTAGCTAAGAAAGTAAACAGCAAATGGAGGGTAGTATAACAAACACTTGCAGTATCAAGAAACCCGGCTGTGAAAAGGATCTCTTTTAATGTGCTAGCCCACTGCAGTTTAACATATTGCTTACAACCTGCACAATGGCGTTTGAGTGACTTCAGTTACACATTCCAGGAGACTGGCAGTCTGTTACAATCAGAGCCCCAACCTTATACCAGGCTAATTTACAGAGATGGGATGAAGAAAGTTACGGATTTGTGTTACACACTCTCACCGACACCATATCCGATCTCTATCCCGCTGATTGACATCTTGAATAAGTTCTTTGAAGCAAGTCCCAGTTTAATTAAAACGTTTGCTCTGCTAGCAATGATCTGTGAAAGCCTGTGATAAATATTGAATTGGGTTCACCTGCTGGTTACTGTGAGTGGATAAACAGCTGCTTTGTGCAGCTTATTGATGGGACTATATAGTAGCAGGGGAGGGCTACCAGTGTTAAAAGTTAAATAGTAGATGAGAATCTTTAGTAGTGTCACTTCTCATATACCAGCAGGGTGCCCTCGTGTGAGATTTCACACAACGGGTATTCAGCATTGTAAAATCGAGATGGCTTTGTGACTATTTTGTACACGATGATAGCCCAGTATATTAATCTTATCCATCTTCTCTCTTGCATGGGTGATCACAGGCACTCTGTTAATTGATTTTACGTAATGTGTTATTGTTTTTCTGTCTGGTTCACAATCTGCCTTTATGATAATGGGTTCTTGTTGGCACTTTAGTTATTGGTGCTAAATCAACTAAATCAGTGGACTGCTGACTTTTCAGTAGAAACTTGTGTACATTTGAAACATACAAAGATTGCCCAGTTATGTCTTTTTGCTGATCTAAACAAATTAGGATGAGGCTGTAAACATTTTGTAATAAAGCAATAAATTGTCCCATATCTTGAAATAATTATAATTGAAATGTTTTTATTGTAAAAGGAAACTGAATGTGTCTCAAACTGTTTTTTATGAATATTAGTTTTGGATCACTTTGCTTTATCACTTTTAGGGGCAAGTTTACTACGTGATTTACTGTTGATTAATCATGGACTTAAATGGGAGTTACAGCCTGTTATGATTTGTTAACTCGTAACGAACCTTAATGAGTAATCTCCTCAAAGTACATTTCTTTGTGGTGTACGTTGCTATATTCACAAACCAATATGTTTGTATAAGAAAAACATAGTCACTCCATCTCTAAGGCTGAGTCCATAGCGGTGGAAGCCGCGCTCCTCCGCGCTGACGCTGAGACTCGCCTGCTCGGTCAGGAGCGATTCCATGGACTGGCAGGCGAGCCAGTGTGCGCGATCGGGAGGCAGGGCAGTGACGTCGCTCGACCAATAGCCCGTGAAGCATCTCGACGTCTACGTCATGACGCTGCTTCGTTCTGATTGGGTGTTTTCAGCTGACAGCGCGCTGAGAAACAGTTTAGGCTGTCGGCTGACAATTCCTGCGCCTCAGCACGCCTGCAGACGCTCGTGGGAGCCCTCTCTCAAGACATCTTCATTGAGGATGACGTGGCTCATCGCGGAGCGTCTGCACGGCTCAGCACGGCTTCCCCCTCTATGGACCCAGCCTAAGGGGGTATCACGAACCTCTGACAAGACAAATTGGAAATTGATGAGCATTGACTTAAATGGCAGTTAATGCCGATTGAGCTACGATATTCTTTTGTGGATGTTTGTGAATCACTTGTAATGTGAGTGGTTAATTTGTGCTTTCGCATGACCGTCAATTCTTTAATTAAAAAGTGTTCACATCTAGTGCACACACAGGAGAAGTAAGAATACTTTCACTTATTGTTGTATATATTTCTTATATAATTTAAGATGTAAGTTTAGTCATAAACAATGATTTAATAAATATTTGTGGACAATTAATGTGTGTTCCGATTGTATGTGCAGTATATGTTTTTAAAAGGAATCATAGCAGATATAGGCAAGTGCACACGTTATGTATTTACATATAAAACAAATATGTCATGAGATTCCAAAGAGCGGGGAAAAAGACACAGCATGGCAGGGTCAAAAAATAAAAAAGCGTTTAAAGTGCATAAATACAGAGATCCAACATTTTGGTGTCAACTCTGGAGACCTTCATTAGGGAGACGTGTGTGTGTGTGTGTGTGTGTGTGTGTATGTGTCTATATATTTATTTATTTATTTATTTATAAAATATTTTACCAGGAAGTAATATATTGAGAGTTACCGCTCGTTTTCAAGTATGTCCTGGGTACAGAGTAAAACAAATAATACATGGTTACAAGTACAGTTACATAAATGAGCATGGTATACATTATATACAAGACTGCGTGCACAGTTAAAGAAAATATATATTATGAGCGTATGAAACAGTTACAGACCAGATTAAAATGTGAGACAGCCTTAGATTTGAAAGAACTTTATCTGGTGGTGGATGTGAGGGTCTCTGGTAGGTTGTTCCAGTTTTGGGGTGCACGGTAGGAGAAGGTATTCAAAAGCCTTCTGTAAGTCAAATTCACTATATCCCATAGAGCGGAACCTAGAGGCCAATTGCTTTGATTGTTCCAAAAAATGATTTTTTTCTGAGCATATGCGTCTCAGTCTCAAAAATTGCGCCTTTCGAAAACCTCTAATCAAAGGCTTAGGGTGACCACTATCCGCCTTTAAAAATTTATTATTTTTTTTTTTAAATTGATTAAAAAAAACTTACATGTTTATATATATATGTTGTGCAGTCTGTTTAAAACACTTGTGTTGAATGTGTTTTATTTTGAATTTGACTTACAGTCTTCATAGAACTGAATAATAATATTATATTTCACATTTAGTCATTTGACTGAATTCAAAGTTCTATGTACCCCATTCCCCCGCTATTACTTGATTTTAATGTATTATTGCACTATTTTTGCAATAGTTTTATTATTATATTTTTTTCGCTAGCCTTTAGGATAGAGGTTTATTATGTTTCTTCAGCATATATTATTGTCATCATGCCTCCCCTAAAGGGTTATGCGAATATTGTTTTGTTAAGATTTAAATTATTTATATAGAGGGTTTGATTAAGCTAAGTGTTGTTTTATTGGCAAACTATTTGCCTTTACTGCATTTGCCTCCAGTACTGATTCACCACGGGTGAGTTTACACTTGCCAGGTGTGCAGACCCCATTCATACATCTTGGGAGATCTTGCAAGCACCGGTAATGAGACGTCACTTCCGGAAGTGTTCAGTACTTTAGGATGCATGGGAGCAAGTAATTCTCACTCTTTGAGAAAGCCCCTGAGTGGGTGAAACGCGTAAGAGTTGCGGGGGGTGCTATCTCCTCACTCTTTTTTAATTTCCATGCAACAATAAAGTATTTTTTCAGCACAGTCCAGCCTTTGCCAATTTGTTGCCCTGCCGTGCTCGCTGATGTTTTTCCTCCCCGGTAAGGATATCTCTGCCTATATTTATAGCGCGATCCGCTATAACGCGGTTTGAGCGTGGACCCAGAATGTAAAAAAATAAAATAAAAGTCAAAGAACACTGCACACACTCACAGCACACTGCATACACTGCACACACTCACTGCCTTTCAACCATTATCACCTAGCATATAGTGCTCCCACTGCAGCAAGGAATTCTGGGAAGTGACATGCAAATGAACACAGAATGTGTCAGATTTTGCCTGGAATATCCATTCACATGGAGCCCATTTAAGCAGATGCATTGCCGTTCACACAGCTTTTAAGCACAGCATGGGACTAGCAAAACTAGCCTAGAAATATTTCAAAGCAAGTATAAACCAACCTCACACTGATGATACCCATCAAGGTTGAAACATGTCTGTGAGTGGTTTGAACTTGCTTTGCTAGTCCCGTGCTGTGCTTAAAAGCTGTGTGAACGGTGATGCATCTGCTTTAATGGGCTCCATGTGAAATGGATATTCCAGGCATTGTGTGCTCATTTGCATTTCTCAGTTTCCTTGCTGCAGTGGGAGCACTGTATGCTAGGTGATAATGGTTGAAAGGCAGGGTTGCAGACCTGTCTAAGACATGTGAATGTGCTCACAAGTAATATTCTTTATTGGCTATATGCTAACGGTGGAGGTTTTTTATTGCTTTTTCACCCACCATAACTTAAAGTGTCTGTGTGTGTGTCTGTGTGTCTGTGTGTCTGTGTGTCTGTGTGTCTGTGTGTCTGTGTGTCTGTGTGTCTGTGTGTCTGTGTGTCTGTGTGTCTGTGTGTCTGTGTGTCTGTGTGTCTGTGTGTCTGTGTGTCTGTGTGTCTGTGTGTCTGTGTGTCTGTGTGTCTGTGTGTCTGTACACACACACAAACACAAAAATAAATAGTGCTAGTACGTGAATAATGAGTTATGTGATGTGCAAGATAATAGTGAAAGTGAATTGTGTGAAAAGTAATTACAATAAATGTGATACTGTACGTGAATGTAGGATAAATTAATAGTTTGGCACAGGAACAGTCTGTACGGAAGAGGCTAAGCTTCTATATGGTCAAGTCTGACCACAATGATAATACCAAAAAACAGAAAAAAAGAAGCGCTAATTCTGTATAGTATAAAATAATAGGTAGAGTTTATTCAATAACCAGAGTGGTCAAAAAAAGACCAATGTTCAACTGGTGTGATTAAAAAGCAATCAATAATCAAATAGTAGCAGGATGCAGCAATAGGCAAGTGATGCATAAGGGGATGATAGTCGAGGAATCAGGACAGTGTAGGAGAGGAGGGCAAACAGTGGGAATATGAGCTAATTCAATAGCAGTCCACGTAGCTGATGAAAACCCAGTATAAAGCAATAGTCACCAACTAGAGAATATCCCTTCTCAGATGTAAAGTCGGTGTACTGTTGACAGACCTGGTAGAGCACGGAGCTTAATTTCTCGACGTGCGGTCTCATTCAGGTTGTTTTTCTTGATGTTGATATAAGTGCTTTTCCTCCTGCAGCACAAATGAACCTCCTGTGTGTCAAAACTCAGTTGGAGGTGGAGAACTTCCTGCGTATCAGACCTCGCTAAGGCAGGCAGTCAGTCAGTCACCCACCCAGTCAGTCTGTCAGTCAGTCTGTCACCCCCCCACCCAGTCAGTCACCCACCCAGTCAGTCAGTCACCCACCCAGTCAG
>NC_134485.1:150647571-150670071 GCF_040206685.1 Ascaphus truei | reverse complement strand
CCCAGTCAGTCACACACCCACTCACCCAGTCAGTCAGTCACCTAGTCAGTCACCCACCTAGTCAATCACCCACCCAGTCAGTCAGTCAGTCACCCAGTCAGTCAGTCAGTCAGTCACCCAGTCAGTCAGTCAGTCAGTCACCCAGTCAGTCAGTCACCCACCCAGTCAGTCAGTCAGTCACCCACCCAGTCAGTCAGTCACCCACCCAGTCAGTCACCCACCCAGTCAGTCAGCCACCCACCCAGTCATTCAGTCAGTCAGTCATTCAGTCACCCACCCAGTGTGTCACCCACCCAGTCAGTCTGTCAAGTCAGTCACCCACCCACCAAGTCAGTCAGTCACACACCCACCCAGTCAGTCACCCACCCAGTCAGTCAGTCAAGTCAGTCAGTCACCCACCCAGTCAGTCAGTAAGTCACCCAGTCAGTCAGTCACCCACCCGGTCAGTCAGTCACCCAGTCAATCAGTCAGTCAGTCACCCAGACAGTCAGTCAGTCACCCAGTCAGTCAGTCAGTCACCCAGTCACCCAGTCAGTCAGTCAGTCAGTCAGTCAATCAGTCAGTCAGTCACCCAGTCAGTCAGTCAGTCACCCAGTCAGTCAGTCACCCAGTCAGTCAGTCAGTCAGTCAGGCAGTCACCCAGTCAGTCAGTCACCCACCCAGTCAGTCAGTCAGTCACCCACCCAGTCAGTCAGTCAGTCACCCACCCAGTCAGTCAGTCACTCACCCGGTCAGTCAGTCACCCAGTCAATCAGTCAGTCAGTCACCCAGACAGTCAGTCAGTCACCCAGTCAGTCACCCAGTCACCCAGTCAGTCAGTCAGTCAGTCAGTCACCCAGTCAATCAGTCAGTCAGTCACCCAGTCAGTCAGTCAGTCACCCAGTCACCCAGTCAGTCAGTCAGTCAGTCACCCACCCAGTCAGTCACCCACCCAGTCAGTCAGTCACCCACCGTGTCAGTCACCCACCCAGTCAGTCACCCACCGTGTCAGTCACCCACCGTGTCAGTCACCCACCCAGTCAGTCACCCACCCAGTCAGTCACCCACCCAGTCAGTCACCCACCCAGTCAGTCACCCACCGTGTCAGTCACCCACCCAGTCAGTCACCCAGTCAGTCAGTCACCCACCCAGTCAGTCAGTCACCCACCCACCCAGTCAGTCAGTCACCCACCCAGTCAGTCAGTCACCCAGTCACCCAGTCACCCAGTCAGTCAGTCAGTCAGTCACCCAGTCAGTCAGTCAGTCACCCAGTCACCCAGTCAGTCAGTCAGTCAGTCACCCAGTCAGTCAGTCACCCACCCAGTCAGTCAGTCAGTCACCCATTCAGTCAGTCAGTCAGTCAGTCACCCACCCAGTCAGTCAGTCACCTAGTCAGTCAGTCAGTCACCCTCCCAGTCAGTCAGTCAGTCACCCACCCAGTCAGTCAGTCACCCACACACCCAGTCAGTCAGTCAGTCACCCACCCAATCAGTCAGTCAGTCACCCACCCAGTCAGTCAGTCAGTCACCCACCCAGTCAGTCAGTCAGTCACCCACCCAGTCAGTCAGTCAGTCAGTCAGTCAGTCAGTCAGTCAGTCACCCAGTCAGTTAGTCAGTAACACAGTCAGTCACCCACCCAGTCAGTCAGTCACCCAGTCAATCAGTCAGTCACCCACCCACCCAGTCAGTCACACACCCACCCAGTCAGTCACACACCCACTCACCCAGTCAGTCATCCACCCAGTCAGTAATTCAGTCACCCGCCCACCCAGTCAGTCAGTCAGTCAGTCAGTCAGTCACCCAGTCACCCAGACACCCACCCAGTCAGTCACCCAGACACCCACCCAGTCAGTCACCCACCCAGTCAGTCAGTCACCCACCCAGTCAGTCACCCACCGTGTCAGTCACCCACCCAGTCAGTCACCCACCCAGTCAGTCACCCACCCAGTCAGTCACCCACCCAGTCAGTCACCCACCCAGTCGTCAGTCAGTCACCCAGTCAGTCAGTCACCCACCCAGTCAGTCAGTCACCCACCCAGTCAGTCAGTCACCCACCCAGTCAGTCAGTCACCCAGTCAGTCAGTCACCCACCCAGTCAGTCAGTCACCCACCCAGTCAGTCAGTCACCCACCCAGTCAGTCACCAACCCAGTCAGTCATCCACCCAGTCAGTCACCCACCCAGTCAGTCACCCACCCAGTAGTCAGTCAGTCACCCAGTCAGTCAGTCACCCACCCAGTCAGTCAGTCACCCACCCAGTCAGTCAGTCACCCACCCAGTCAGTCAGTCACCCACCCAGTCAGTCACCCACCCAGTCAGTCAGTCACCCAGTCAGTCAGTCACCCACCCAGTCAGTCACCCACCCAGTCAGTCAGTCACCCACCCAGTCAGTCACCCACCCAGTCAGTCATCCACCCACTCACCCAGTCAGTCAGTCACCCTCCCAGTCAGCCAGTCACCCACCCATTTAGCTGTCACCCACCCAGTCAGTCACCCACCCACTCACCCAGTCAGTCAGTCACCCTCTCAGTCAGTCAGCCAGTCACTCACCCAGTCAGCCAGTCACCCACCCAGTCAGCTGTCACCCACCCAGTCAGTCAGTCACCCACCCAGTCAGTCAGTCAGTCACCCACCCAGTCAGTCAGTCACCCACCCAGTCAGTCAGTCAGTCAGTCAGTCACCCACCCAGTCAATCAGTCACCCACCTAGTCAGTCACCTAGTCAGTCAGTCAGTCACCTAGTCACCCACCCAGTCAGTCAGTCAGCCACCCTGTCACCCACTCAGTCACCCACCCAGTCACCCACTCAGTCACCCACCCAGTCACTCAGGCCGTCTGTCACTCAGGCCGTCTGTCACTCAGGCCGTCTGTCACTCAGGCCGTCTGTCACTCAGGCCGTCTGTCACTCAGGCCGTCTGTCAGTCACCTACCCATCCACCCAGTCAGTCACCCACCCACCCACCCAGTCAGTCACCCATTCAGTCAGTCAGTCAGTCACCCACCCAGTTAGTTACCCACCCAGTCAGTCACCCACCCAGTCAGTCACCCACCTAGTCAGTCACCCACCCAGTCAGTCACCCACCCAGTCAGTCACCCACCCAGTCAGTCACCCACCCAGTCAGTCACCCAGTCAGTCAGTCAGTCACCCACCCAGTCAGTCACCCACCCAGTCAGTCACCCACCCAGTCAATCAGTCAGTCACCCAGTCACCCAGACACCCACCCAGTCAGTCAGTCACCCACCGTGTCAGTCACCCACCCAGTCAGTCACCCACCCAGTCAGTCACCCACCCAGTCAGTCACCCACCCAGTCAGTCACCCACCCAGTAGTCAGTCAGTCACCTAGTCAGTCAGTCAGTCACCCACCCAGTCAGTCAGTCACCCACCCAGTCAGTCAGTCACCCACCCAGTCAGTCAGTCACCCACCCAGTCAGTCAGTCACCCACCCAGTCAGTCAGTCACCCACCCAGTCAGTTACCCACCCAGTCAGTCAGTCACCCAGTCAGTCAGTCACCCACCCAGTCAGTCACCCACCCAGTCAGTCAGTCACCCACCCAGTCAGTCACCCACCCACCCAGTCAGTCATCCACCCAGTCAGTCACCCACCCAGTCAGTCACCCACCCAGTCAGTCAGTCACCCACCCAGTCAGTCACCTAGTCAGTCAGTCACCCAGTCAGTCAGTCAGTCACCCACCCAGTCAGTCAGTCACCCACCCAGTCAGTCACCCACCCACTCACCCAGTCAGTCAGTCACCCACCCAGTCAGTCACCCTCCCAGTCAGTCACCCACCCAGTAGTCAGTCAGTCACCTAGTCAGTCAGTCACCCACCCAGTCAGTCAGTCACCCACCCAGTCAGTCAGTCACCCACCCAGTCAGTCAGTCACCCACCCAGTCAGTCACCCACCCAGTAGTCAGTCAGTCACCTAGTCAGTCAGTCACCCACCCAGTCAGTCAGTCACCCACCCAGTCAGTCACCCACCCAGTAGTCAGTCAGTCACCTAGTCAGTCAGTCACCCACCCAGTCAGTCAGTCACCCACCCAGTCAGTCACCCACCCAGTCAGTAATTCAGTCACCCGCCCACCCAGTCAGTCAGTCAGTCAGTCACTTAGTCAGTCAGTCAGTCACCTAGTCAGTCAGTCAGTCACCCTCCCAGTCAGTCAGTCAGTCACCCACCCGTCAGTCAGTCACACACCCAGTCAGTCACCCACCCAGTCAGTCAGTCACCCACCCACCCACCCAGTCAGTCAGTCACCCACCCGGTTAGTCAGTCACCCAGTCAGTCAGTCACCCACCCGGTCAGTCAGTCACCCAGTCAATCAGTCAGTCAGTCACCCAGACAGTCAGTCAGTCACCCAGTCAGTCAGTCAGTCACCCAGTCACCCAGTCAGTCAGTCAGTCAGTCAGTCACCCAGTCAGTCAGTCACCCACCCAGTCAGTCAGTCAGTCACCCATTCAGTCAGTCAGTCAGTCAGTCACCCACCCAGTCAGTCAGTCACCTAGTCAGTCAGTCAGTCACCCTCCCAGTCAGTCAGTCAGTCACCCACCCAGTCAGTCAGTCAGTCACCCACCCAGTCAGTCAGTCACCCACCCAGTCAGTCAGTCACCCACCCAGTCAGTCAGTCAGTCAGTCAGTCAGTCACCCAGTCAGTTAGTCAGTAACACAGTCAGTCAGTCACCCAGTCAATCAGTCAGTCACCCACCCACCCAGTCAGTCACACACCCACCCAGTCAGTCACACACCCACTCACCCAGTCAGTCATCCACCCAGTCAGTAATTCAGTCACCCGCCCACCCAGTCAGTCAGTCAGTCAGTCACCTAGTCAGTCAGTCAGTCACCCAGTCACCCAGACACCCACCCAGTCAGTCAGTCACCCACCGTGTCAGTCACCCACCGTGTCAGTCACCCACCCAGTCAGTCACCCACCGTGTCAGTCACCCACCGTGTCAGTCACCCACCCAGTCAGTCACCCACCCAGTCAGTCACCCACCCAGTCAGTCACCCACCCAGTCAGTCACCCACCCAGTCAGTCACCCACCCAGTAGTCAGTCAGTCACCCAGTCAGTCAGTCACCCACCCAGTCAGTCAGTCACCCACCCAGTCAGTCAGTCACCCACCCAGTCAGTCAGTCACCCACCCAGTCAGTCAGTCACCCAGTCAGTCACCCACCCAGTCAGTCACCCACCCAGTAGTCAGTCAGTCACCCAGTCAGTCAGTCACCCACCCAGTCAGTCAGTCACCCACCCAGTCAGTCAGTCACCCACCCAGTCAGTCACCAACCCAGTCAGTCATCCACCCAGTCAGTCACCCACCCAGTCAGTCACCCACCCAGTAGTCAGTCAGTCACCCAGTCAGTCAGTCACCCACCCAGTCAGTCAGTCACCCACCCAGTCAGTCAGTCACCCACCCAGTCAGTCAGTCACCCACCCAGTCAGTCAGTCACCCACCCAGTCAGTCACCCACCCAGTCAGTCAGTCACCCAGTCAGTCAGTCACCCAGTCAGTCAGTCACCCACCCAGTCAGTCACCCACCCAGTCAGTCACCCACCCAGTCAGTCACCCACCCAGTCAGTCACCCACCCAGTCAGTCACCCACCCAGTCAGTCAGTCACCCACCCAGTCAGTCATCCACCCACTCACCCAGTCAGTCAGTCACCCTCCCAGTCAGCCAGTCACCCACCCATTTAGCTGTCACCCACCCAGTCAGTCACCCACCCACTCACCCAGTCAGTCACCCTCTCAGTCAGTCAGCCAGTCACCCACCCAGTCAGCCAGTCACCCACCCAGTCAGCTGTCACCCACCCAGTCAGTCAGTCACCCACCCAGTCAGTCAGTCACCCACCCAGTCAGTCAGTCACCCACCCAGTCAGTCAGTCAGTCAGTCACCCACCCAGTCAATCAGTCACCCACCCAGTCAGTCACCCACCCAGTCAGTCAGTCACCCACCCAGTCAATCAGTCAGTCACCCAGTCAGTCACACACCCACACACCCAGTCAGTCATACACCCACCCACCCAGTCAGTCAGTCAGTCAGTCACCCACCCAGTCAGTCAGCCACCCACCCAGTCAGTCACCCACCCTGTCAGTCTGTCACCCCCAGTCAGTCTGTCAAGTCAGTCACACACCCACCCAGTCAGTCACCCACCCACCCAGTCAGTCACACACCCACTCACCCAGTCAGTCAGTCAGTCACCTAGTCAGTCACCCACCTAGTCAGTCAGTCAGTCAGTCACCCAGTCAGTCAGTCAGTCACCCAGTCAGTCAGTCAGTCAGTCACCCACCCAGTCAGTCAGTCACCCACCCAGTCAGTCACCCACCCAGTCAGTCAGCCACCCACCCAGTCATTCAGTCAGTCAGTCATTCAGTCACCCACCCAGTGTGTCACCCACCCAGTCAGTCTGTCAAGTTAGTCACCCACCCACCCAGTCAGTCAGTCACACACCCACCCACCCACCCAGTCAGTCAGTCACCCACCCACCCACCCACCCAGTCAGTCAGTCACCCACCCAGTCAGTCAGTAAGTCACCCAGTCAGTCAGTCACCCACCCGGTCAGTCAGTCACCCAGTCAATCAGTCAGTCAGTCACCCAGACAGTCAGTCAGTCACCCAGTCAGTCAGTCAGTCACCCAGTCACCCAGTCAGTCAGTCAGTCAGTCACCCAGTCAGTCAGTCAGTCACCCAGTCAGTCAGTCAGTCAGTCACCCAGTCAGTCAGTCAGTCAGGCAGTCACCCAGTCAGTCAGTCAGTCACCCAGTCAGTCAGTCAGTCAGGCAGTCACCCAGTCAGTCAGTCACCCACCCAATCAGTCAGTCAGTCACCCACCCAGTCAGTCAGTCACCTAGTCAGTCAGTCAGTCACCCTCCCAGTCAGTCAGTCAGTCACCCACCCAGTCAGTCAGTCACCCACACACCCAGTCAGTCAGTCAGTCACCCACCCAGTCAGTCAGTCACCCACACACCCAGTCAGTCAGTCACCCACCCAGTCAGTCAGTCACCCAGTCAGTCAGTCAGTCAGTCTGTCACCCAGTCAGTCAGTCAGTCAGTCTGTCACCCACCCAGTCAGTCAGTCACCCACCCAGTCAGTCAGTCAGTCAGTCAGTCAGTCACCCAGTCAGTTAGTCAGTAACACAGTCAGTCACCCACCCAGTCAGTCAGTCACCCAGTCAATCAGTCAGTCACCCACC
Organism: Ascaphus truei; assembly: GCF_040206685.1. NCBI lineage: Eukaryota > Metazoa > Chordata > Amphibia > Anura > Ascaphidae > Ascaphus > Ascaphus truei. The sequence continues at coordinate 150,662,913 of NC_134485.1, read as the reverse complement.
CACCCAGTCAGTCACACACCCACCCAGTCAGTCACACACCCACTCACCCAGTCAGTCATCCACCCAGTCAGTAATTCAGTCACCCGCCCACCCAGTCAGTCAGTCAGTCACCTAGTCAGTCAGTCAGTCACCCAGTCACCCAGACACCCACCCAGTCAGTCACCCACCCAGTCAGTCAGTCACCCACCCAGTCAGTCAGTCACCCACCCACCGTGTCAGTCACCCACCGTGTCAGTCACCCACCGTGTCAGTCACCCACCCAGTCAGTCACCCACCCAGTCAGTCACACACCCACCCAGTCAGTCACACACCCACTCACCCAGTCAGTCAGTCAGTCACCTAGTCAGTCACCCACCTAGTCAGTCACCCACCCAGTCAGTCAGTCAGTCACCCACCCAGTGTGTCACCCACCCAGTTAGTCTGTCAAGTCAGTCACCCACCCACCCAGTCAGTCAGTCACACACCCACCCAGTCAGTCACCCACCCAGTCAGTCACCCACCCACCCACCCAGTCAGTCAGTCACCCACCCAGTCAGTCAGTAAGTCACCCAGTCAGTCAGTCACCCACCCGGTCAGTCAGTCACCCAGTCAATCAGTCAGTCAGTCACCCAGACAGTCAGTCAGTCACCCAGTCAGTCAGTCAGTCACCCAGTCACCCAGTCAGTCAGGCAGTCACCCAGTCAGTCAGTCAGTCAGGCAGTCACCCAGTCAGTCAGTCACCCACCCAGTCAGTCAGTCAGTCACCCACCCAGTCAGTCAGTCACCTAGTCAGTCAGTCAGTCACCCTCCCAGTCAGTCAGTCAGTCACCCACCCAGTCAGTCAGTCACCCACACACCCAGTCAGTCAGTCACCCACCCAGTCAGTCAGTCACCCAGTCAGTCAGTCAGTCAGTCAGTCTGTCACCCAGTCAGTCAGTCAGTCAGTCTGTCACCCACCCAGTCAGTCAGTCAGTCAGTCACCCACCCAGTCAGTCAGTCAGTCAGTCAGTCACCCAGTCAGTTAGTCAGTAACACAGTCAGTCACCCACCCAGTCAGTCAGTCACCCAGTCAATCAGTCAGTCACCCACCCACCCAGTCAGTCACACACCCACCCAGTCAGTCACACACCCACTCACCCAGTCAGTCATCCACCCAGTCAGTAAATCAGTCACCCGCCCACCCAGTCAGTCAGTCAGTCACCTAGTCAGTCAGTCAGTCACCCAGTCACCCAGACACCCACCCAGTCAGTCACCCACCCAGTCAGTCAGTCACCCACCGTGTCAGTCACCCACCCAGTCAGTCACCCACCGTGTCAGTCACCCACCCAGTCAGTCACCCACCCAGTCAGTCACCCACCCAGTAGTCAGTCAGTCACCTAGTCAGTCAGTCACCCACCCAGTCAGTCACCCACCCAGTCAGTCAGTCACCCACCCAGTCAGTCAGTCACCCACCCAGTCAGTCAGTCACCCACCCAGTCAGTCAGTCACCCACCCAGTCAGTCACCCACCCAGTCAGTCAGTCACCCAGTCAGTCAGTCACCCAGTCAGTCAGTCACCCACCCAGTCAGTCACCCACCCAGTCAGTCAGTCACCCACCCAGTCAGTCAGTCACCCACCCAGTCAGTCACCCACCCAGTCAGTCACCCACCCAGTCAGTCACCCACCCAGTCAGTCACCCACCCAGTCAGTCAGTCACCCACCCAGTCAGTCAGTCACCCACCCAGTCAGTCACCTAGTCAGTCAGTCACCCACCCAGTCAGTCAGTCAGTCACCCACCCAGTCAGTCAGTCAGTCACCCACCCAGTCAGTCAGTCACCCACCCAGTCAGTCAGTCACCCACCCAGTCAGTCACCCACCCACTCACCCAGTCAGTCAGTCACCCACCCAGTCAGTCACCCACCCACTCACCCAGTCAGTCACCCACCCAGTCAGTCACCCACCCAGTCAGTCACCCTCCCAGTCAGTCACCCACCCAGTAGTCAGTCAGTCACCTAGTCAGTCAGTCACCCACCCAGTCAGTCAGTCACCCACCCAGTCAGTCAGTCAGTCACCCACCCAGTCAGTCAGTCACCCACCCAGTCAGTCAGTCACCCACCCAGTCAGTCAGTCACCCACCCAGTCAGTCAGTCACCCACCCAGTCAGTCACCCACCCAGTAGTCAGTCAGTCACCTAGTCAGTCAGTCACCCACCCAGTCAGTCACCCACCCAGTCAGTCACCCACCCAGTCAGTAATTCAGTCACCCGCCCACCCAGTCAGTCAGTCAGTCAGTCACTTAGTCAGTCAGTCAGTCACTTAGTCAGTCAGTCACCTAGTCAGTCAGTCAGTCACCCTCCCAGTCAGTCAGTCAGTCAGTCAGTCACCCACCCAGTCAGTAGGTCAGTCACCCAGTCACCCAGTCAGTCAGTCAGTCACCCACCCAGTCAGTCAGTCACCCACCCAGTCAGTCAGTCAGTCACCCACCCAGTCAGCCAGTCACCCACCCAGTCAGCCAGTCACCCACCCATTTAGCTGTCACCCACCCAGTCAGTCAGTCACCCACCCAGTCAGCTGTCACCCACCCACCCACTCAGTCAGTCACCCACCCACTCACCCACCCAGTCAGCCAGTCACCCACCCAGTCAGCCAGTCACCCACCCAGTCAGCTGTCACCCACCCAGTCAGTCAGTCAGTCACCCAGTCAGTCAGTCACCCAGTCAGTCAGTCACCCAGTCAGTCAGTCACCCAGTCAGTCAGTCACCCAGTCAGTCACCCACCCAGTCAGTCACCCACCCAGTCAGTCAGTCAGTCACTCAGTCAGCCACCCAGTCACTCAGTCAGCCACCCTGTCACCCACTCAGTCACCCACCCAGTCACTCAGTCAGCCACCCTGTCACTCACGCCGTCTGTCACTCAGGCTGTATGTCACTCAGGCCGTATGTCACTCAGGCCGTCTGTCACTGAGGCCGTCTGTCACTGATGCCGTCTGTCACTGAGGCCGTCTGTCACTGAGGCCGTCTGTCACTGAGGCCGTCTGTCACTGAGGCCGTCTGTCACTGAGGCCGTCTGTCACTGAGGCCGTCTGTCACTGAGGCCGTCTGTCACTGAGGCCGTCTGTCACTGAGGCCGTCTGTCACTGAGGCCGTCTGTCACTGAGGCCGTCTGTCACTGAGGCCGTCTGTCACTGAGGCCGTCTGTCACTGAGGCCGTCTGTCACTGAGGCCGTCTGTCACTGAGGCCGTCTGTCACTGAGGCCGTCTGTCACTGAGGCCGTCTGTCACTGAGGCCGTCTGTCACTGAGGCCGTCTGTCACTCAGGCCGTCTGTCACTCAGGCCGTCTGTCACTCAGGCCGTCTGTCACTCAGGCCGTCTGTCACTCACCTACCCATCCATCCAGTCAGTCAGTCAGTCACCCACCCAGTAGTCAGCCACCCACCCAGTCAGTCACCCACCCAGTCAGTCACCCACCCAGTCAGTCACCCACCCAGTCAGTCACCCACCCAGTAGTCAGTCAGTCACCCACCCAGTCAGTCAGTCACCCACCCAGTCACCCACCCAGTCAGTCAGTCAGTCACCCAGTCAGTCAGTCACCCACCCACTCACCCAGTCAGTCAGTCACCCACCCAGTCAGTCACCCACCCAGTCAGTCACCCACCCAGTCAGTCAGTCACTTAGTCAGTCAGTCACCTAGTCAGTCAGTCAGTTACCCTTTCAGTCAGTCAGTCAGTCAGTCAGTCACCCACCCAGTCAGTTAGTCAGTCAGTCAGTCACCCACCCACCCAGTCAGTCAGTCAGTCAGTCAGTCACCCCCCAGTCAGTCAGTCACCCAGCCAGTCAGTCACCCACCCAGTCAGTCAGTCAGTCACCCACCCAGTCAGCCAGTCACCCACCCATTTAGCTGTCACCCACCCAGTCAGTCACCCAGTCAGTCTGTCAGTCTGTCATTCAGTCTGTCACCCCCCACCCAATCAGTCAGTCAGCCACCCTGTCACCCACTCAGTCACTCAGTCAGCCACCCTGTCACCCACTCAGTCACCCACCCAGTCACTCAGTCACCCACCCAGTCACTCAAGCCGTCTGTCACTCAGGCCGTCTGTCACTCAGGCCGTCTGTCAGTCACCTACCCATCCACCCAGTCAGTCACCCACCCACCCAGTCAGTCACCCAGTCAGTCAGTCACCCACCCAGTCAGTCACCCACCCAGTCAGTCAGTCAGTCACCCACCCAGTCAGCCAGTCACCCACCCATTTAGCTGTCACCCACCCAGTCAGTCAGTCACCCACCCAGTCAGTCACCCAGTCAGTCAGTCAGTCTGTCACCCCCCACCCAATCAGTCAGTCAGCCACCCTGTCACCCACTCAGTCACCCACCCAGTCACTCAGTCAGCCACCCTGTCACCCACTCAGTCACTCAGTCAGCCACCCTGTCACCCACTCAGTCACCCACCCAGTCACTCAGTCACCCACCCAGTCACTCAAGCCGTCTGTCACTCAGGCCGTCTGTCACTCAGGCCGTCTGTCAGTCACCTACCCATCCACCCAGTCAGTCACCCACCCACCCAGTCAGTCACCCAGTCAGTCAGTCACCCACCCAGTCAGTCAGTCAGTCTGTCACCCCCCACCCAATCAGTCACCCCCCACCCAATCAGTCACCCCCCACCCAGTCAGTCTGTCAGTCAGTCTGTCACCCCCCCACCCAGTCAGTCACCCACCCAGTCAGTCAGTCACCCACCCAGTCAGTCAGTCACCCACCCAATCAGTTTGTCACCCCCCAGTCAGTCTGTCACCCCCCAGTCAGTCTGTCACCCCCCAGTCAGTCTGTCACCCCCCACCCAGTCAGTCACCCACCCAGTCAGCCAGTCACCCACCCAGTCAGCCAGTCACCCACCCAGTCAGCCAGTCACCCTCCCAGTCAGCCAGTCACCCTCCCAGTCAGCCAGTCACCCACCCAGTCAGCCAGTCACCCACCCAGTCAATCAGTCACCCACCCAGTCAGTCACCCACCCAGTCAGTCACCCACCCAGTCAGTCAGTCAGTCACCCACCCAGTCAGTCAGTCAGTCACCCACCCAGTCAGTCACCCAGTCAGTCAGTCACCCACCCACCCACCCACTCAGTCAGTCAGTCAGTCACCCACCCAGTCAGTCACCCACCCAGTCAGTCAGTCAGTCAGTCAGTCACTTAGTCAGTCAGTCAGTCAGTCACCCACCCAGTCAGTCACCCACCCAGTCAGTCAGTCACCCACCCACTCAGTCACCCAGTCAGTCAGTCAGTCACCCTCCCAGTCAGTCAGTCAGTCACCCACCCAGTCAGCCAGTCACCCACCCAGTCAGCCAGTCACCCACCCATTTAGCTGTCACCCACCCAGTCAGTCAGTCACCCACCCAGTCAGCTGTCACCCACCCAGTCAGTCAGTCACCCACCCACTCACCCAGTCAGTCAGTCACCCTCCCAGTCAGTCAGTCACCCACCCAGTCAGCCAGTCACCCACCCAGTCAGCTGTCACCCACCCAGTCAGTCAGTCAGTCACCCAGTCAGTCAGTCACCCAGTCAGTTAGTCAGTAACACAGTCAGTCACCCACCCAGTCAGTCAGTCACCCACCCACCCAGTCAGTCACACACCCACCCAGTCAGTCACACACCCACTCACCCAGTCAGTCATCCACCCAGTCAGTAATTCAGTCACCCGCCCACCCAGTCAGTCAGTCAGTCAGTCAGTCACCTAGTCAGTCAGTCAGTCACCCAGTCACCCAGACACCCACCCAGTCAGTCACCCACCCAGTCAGTCAGTCACCCACCGTGTCAGTCACCCACCCAGTCAGTCACCCACCGTGTCAGTCACCCACCCAGTCAGTCACCCACCCAGTCAGTCACCCACCCAGTCAGTCACCCAGTCAGTCAGTCACCCACCCAGTAGTCAGTCAGTCACCTAGTCAGTCAGTCACCCACCCAGTCAGTCAGTCACCCACCCAGTCAGTCAGTCACCCACCCAGTCAGTCAGTCACCCACCCACCCAGTCAGTCACCCACCCAGTCAGTCAGTCACCCACCCAGTCAGTCAGTCACTCACCCAGTCAGTCACCAACCCAGTCAGTCATCCACCCAGTCAGTCACCCACCCAGTCAGTCACCCACCCAGTAGTCAGTCAGTCACCCAGTCAGTCACCCACCCACCCAGTCAGTCAGTCACCCACCCAGTCAGTCAGTCAGTCACCCACCCAGTCAGTCAGTCACCCACCCAGTCAGTCAGTCACCCACCCAGTCAGTCAGTCACCCACCCAGTCAGTCAGTCACCCACCCAGTCAGTCACCCACCCACTCAGTCAGTCACCCAGTCAGTCAGTCACCCAGTCAATCAGTCACCCACCCAGTCAGTCACCCACCCAGTCAGTCAGTCACCCACCCAGTCAGTCACCCACCCAGTTAGTCATCCACCCACTCACCCAGTCAGTCAGTCACCCTCCCAGTCAGCCAGTCACCCACCCATTTAGCTGTCACCCACCCAGTCAGTCACCCACCCACTCACCCAGTCAGTCAGTCACCCTCCCAGTCAGTCAGTCAGTCACCCACCCAGTCAGCCAGTCAGTCACCCACCCAGTCAGCTGTCACCCACCCAGTCAGTCAGTCACCCACCCAGTCAGTCAGTCAGTTACCCACCCAGTCAGTCAGTCAGTCACCCACCCAGTCAGTCACCTAGTCAGTCAGTCAGTCACCTAGTCAGTCACCCACCTAGTCAGTCACCCACCCAGTCAGTCACCCACCCAGTCAGTCACCCACCCAGTCAGTCACCCACCCAGTCAGTCACCCACCCAGTCAGTCACCCACCCAGTCAGTCACCCACCCAGTCAGTCACCCACCCAGTCAGTCACCCACCCAGTCAGTCACCCACCCAGTCAGTCACCCAGTCAGTCAGTCACCCACCCAGTCAGTCACCCACCCAGTCAGTCACCCACCCAGTCAGTCACCTAGTCAGTCAGTCACCCACCCAGTCAGTCACCCACCCAGTCAGTCAGTCACCCACCCAGTCAGTCAGTCACCCACCCACTCACCCAGTCAGTCAGTCACCCACCCACTCACCCAGTCAGTCAGTCACCCACCCAGTCAGTCACCTAGTCAGTCAGTCACCCACCCAGTCAGTCAGTCAGTCACCCACCCAGTCAGTCAGTCACCCACCCAGTCAGTCACCCACCCACTCACCCAGTCAGTCAGTCACCCACCCAGTCAGTCACCCACCCACTCACCCAGTCAGTCAGTCACCCACCCAGTCAGTCACCCTCCCAGTCAGTCACCCACCCAGTAGTCAGTCAGTCACCTAGTCAGTCAGTCACCCACCCAGTCAGTCAGTCACCCACCCAGTCAGTCACCCACCCAGTCAGTCACCCACCCAGTAGTCAGTCAGTCACCTAGTCAGTCAGTCACCCACCCAGTCAGTCAGTCACCCACCCAGTCAGTAATTCAGTCACCCGCCCACCCAGTCAGTCAGTCAGTCACTTAGTCAGTCAGTCAGTCACTTAGTCAGTCAGTCACCTAGTCAGTCAGTCAGTCACCCTCCCAGTCAGTCAGTCAGTCACCCACCCAGTCAGTCAGTCACCCACCTAGTCAGTCACCCACCCAGTCAGTCACCCACCCAGTCAGTCACCCACCCAGTCAGTCACCCACCCAGTCAGTCACCCACCCAGTCAGTCACCCACCCAGTCAGTCACCCACCCAGTCAGTCACCCACCCATTCAGTTAGTCACCCACCCAGTCAGTCACCCACCCAGTCAGTCACCCACCCAGTCAATCAGTCAGTCACCCAGTCAGTCACACACCCACACACCCAGTCAGTCATACACCCACCCAGTCAGTCAGTCAGTCACCCACCCAGTCAGTCAGTCAGTCAGCCACCCACCCAGTCAGTCACCCACCCAGTGTGTCACCCACCCTGTCAGACTGTCACCCCCAGTCAGTCTGTCAAGTCAGTCACACACCCACCCAGTCAGTCACCCACCCACCCAGTCAGTCACACACCCACTCACCCAGTCAGTCAGTCAGTCACCTAGTCAGTCACCCACCTAGTCAGTCACCCACCCAGTCAGTCACCCAGTCAGTCAGTCAGTCACCCAGTCAGTCAGTCAGTCACCCAGTCAGTCAGTCACCCACCCAGTCAGTCAGTCAGTCACCCACCCAGTCAGTCAGTCAGTCACCCACCCAGTCAGTCAGTCACCCACCCAGTCAGTCAGCCACCCACCCAGTCATTCAGTCAGTCAGTCATTCAGTCACCCACCCAGTGTGTCACCCACCCAGTCAGTCTGTCAAGTCAGTCACCCACCCACCCAGTCAGTCAGTCACACACCCACCCAGTCAGTCACACACCCAGTCAGTCAGTCACCCACCCGTCAGTCAGTCACCCACCCGTCAGTCAGTCACCCACCCAGTCAGTCAGTCACCCACCCAGTCAGTCAGTCAGTCACCCACCCACCCACCCAGTCAGTCACCCACCCAGTCAGTCAGTCAGTCACCCAGTCAGTCAGTCACCCACCCGGTCAGTCAGTCACCCAGTCAATCAGTCAGTCAGTCACCCAGACAGTCAGTCACCCAGTCACCCAGTCAGTCAGTTAGTCAGTCAGTCAGTCAATCAGTCAGTCACCCAGTCAGTCAGTCAGTCACCCAGTCAGTCAGTCAGTCACCCACCCAGTCAGTCAGTCAGTCACCCATTCAGTCAGTCAGTCACCCACCCAGTCAGTCAGTCAGTCACCTAGTCAGTCAGTCAGTCACCCTCCCAGTCAGTCAGTCAGTCACCCACCCAGTCAGTCAGTCACCCACACACCCAGTCAGTCAGTAACCCACCCAGTCAGTCAGTCACCCAGTCAGTCAGTCAGTCAGTCTGTCACCCAGTCAGTCAGTCAGTCAGTCTGTCACCCACCCAGTCAGTCAGTCAGTCAGTCAGTCACCCACCCAGTCAGTCAGTCAGTCAGTCACCCAGTCAGTTAGTCAGTAACACAGTCAGTCACCCACCCAGTCAGTCAGTCACCCAGTCAATCAGTCAGTCACCCACCCACCCAGTCAGTCACACACCCACCCAGTCAGTCACACACCCACTCACCCAGTCAGTCATCCACCCAGTCAGTAATTCAGTCACCCGCCCACCCAGTCAGTCAGTCAGTCACCTAGTCAGTCAGTCAGTCACCCAGTCACCCAGACACCCACCCAGTCAGTCACCCACCCAGTCAGTCACCCACCCAGTCAGTCACCCACCGTGTCAGTCACCCACCCAGTCAGTCACCCACCCAGTCAGTCACCCACCCAGTCAGTCACCCACCCAGTCAGTCACCCACCCAGTCAGTCACCCACCCAGTCAGTCACCCACCCAGTAGTCAGTCAGTCACCTAGTCAGTCAGTCACCCACCCAGTCAGTAATTCAGTCACCCGCCCACCCAGTCAGTCAGTCAGTCAGTCACCTAGTCAGTCAGTCAGTCACCCAGTCACCCAGACACCCACCCAGTCAGTCACCCACCCAGTCAGTCAGTCACCCACCGTGTCAGTCACCCACCCAGTCAGTCACCCACCGTGTCAGTCACCCACCCAGTCAGTCACCCACCCAGTCAGTCACCCACCCAGTAGTCAGTCAGTCACCTAGTCTGTCAGTCACCCACCCAGTCAGTCAGTCACCCACCCAGTCAGTCAGTCACCCACCCACCCAGTCAGTCAGTCACCCACCCAGTCAGTCACCCACCCAGTCAGTCAGTCACCCAGTCAGTCAGTCACCCACCCACCCAGTCAGTCACCCACCCAGTCAGTCAGTCACCCACCCAGTCAGTCACCCACCCAGTCAGTCACCCACCCAGTCAGTCACCCACCCAGTCAGTCAGTCACCCACCCAGTCAGTCAGTCAGTCACCCTCCCAGTCAGCCAGTCACCCACCCATTTAGCTGTCACCCACCCAGTCAGTCACCCACCCACTCACCCAGTCAGTCACCCACCCAGTCAGCCAGTCACCCACCCAGTCAGCTGTCACCCACCCAGTCAGTCAGTCACCCACCCAGTCAGTCAGTCAGTCACCCACCCAGTCAGTCAGTCACCCACCCAGTCAGTCAGTCAGTCACCCACCCAGTCAGTCAGTCACCCACCCAGTCAGTCAGTCACCCACCCAGTCAGTCACCTAGTCAGTCAGTCAGTCACCTAGTCACCCAGTCAGTCACCCACCCAGTCACTCAGTCACCCACTCAGTCAGCCACTCAGTCACCCACCCAGTCACTCAGTCAGCCACCCTGTCACCCACTCAGTCACCCACCCAGTCACCCACTCAGTCACCCACCCAGTCACTCAGTTACCCACCCAGTCAGTCACCCTCCCAGTCAGTCACCCACCCAGTAGTCAGTCACCCACCCAGTCAGTCAGTCACCCACCCAGTCAGTCACCCACCCAGTAGTCAGTCAGTCACCTAGTCAGTCAGTCACCCACCCAGTCAGTCAGTCACCCACCCAGTCAGTAATTCAGTCACCCGCCCACCCAGTCAGTCAGTCAGTCACTTAGTCAGTCAGTCAGTCACTTAGTCAGTCAGTCACCTAGTCAGTCAGTCAGTCACCCTCCCAGTCAGTCAGTCAGTCACCCACCCAGTCAGTCAGTCAGTCACCCACCTAGTCAGTCACCCACCCAGTCAGTCACCCACCCAGTCAGTCACCCACCCAGTCAGTCACCCACCCAGTCAGTCACCCAGTCAGTCAGTCACCCAGTCAGTCAGTCACCCACCCAGTCAGTCACCCACCCAGTCAATCAGTCAGTCACCCAGTCAGTCACACACCCACACACCCAGTCAGTCATACACCCACCCACCCAGTCAGTCAGTCAGTCAGTCACCCACCCAGTCAGTCAGCCACCCACCCAGTCAGTCACCCACCCAGTGTGTCACCCACCCTGTCAGTCTGTCACCCCCAGTCAGTCTGTCAAGTCAGTCACACACCCACCCAGTCAGTCACCCACCCACCCAGTCAGTCACACACCCACTCACCCAGTCAGTCAGTCAGTCACCTAGTCAGTCACCCACCCAGTCAGTCAGTCAGTCAGTCAGTCACCCACCCAGTCAGTCAGTCACCCACACACCCAGTCAGTCAGTAACCCACCCAGTCAGTCAGTCACCCAGTCAGTCAGTCAGTCAGTCTGTCACCCAGTCAGTCAGTCAGTCAGTCTGTCACCCACCCAGTCAGTCAGTCAGTCAGTCACCCACCCAGTCAGTCAGTCAGTCAGTCAGTCACCCAGTCAGTCAGTAACACAGTCAGTCACCCACCCAGTCAGTCAGTCACCCAGTCAATCAGTCAGTCACCCACCCACCCAGTCAGTCACACACCCACCCAGTCAGTCACACACCCACTCACCCAGTCAGTCATCCACCCAGTCAGTAATTCAGTCACCCGCCCACCCAGTCAGTCAGTCAGTCACCTAGTCAGTCAGTCAGTCACCCACCTAGTCAGTCACCCACCCAGTCAGTCACCCACCCAGTCAGTCACCCACCCAGTCAGTCACCCACCCAGTCAGTCACCCACCCAGTCAGTCACCCACCCAGTAGTCAGTCAGTCACCTAGTCAGTCAGTCACCCACCCAGTCAGTAATTCAGTCACCCGCCCACCCAGTCAGTCAGTCAGTCACCTAGTCAGTCAGTCAGTCACCCAGTCACCCAGACACCCACCCAGTCAGTCACCCACCCAGTCAGGCAGTCACCCACCGTGTCAGTCACCCACCCAGTCAGTCACCCACCGTGTCAGTCACCCACCCAGTCAGTCACCCACCCAGTCAGTCACCCACCCAATAGTCAGTCAGTCACCTAGTCTGTCAGTCACCCACCCACCCAGTCAGTCAGTCACCCACCCAGTCAGTCAGTCACCCACCCAGTCAGTCACCCACCCAGTCAGTCACCCACCCAGTCAGTCAGTCACCCAGTCAGTCAGTCACCCACCCAGTCAGTCACCCACCCAGTCAGTCAGTCACCCACCCAGTCAGTCACCCACCCAGTCAGTCACCCACCCAGTCAGTCACCCACCCAGTCAGTCAGTCACCCACCCAGTCAGTCAGTCACCCACCCAGTCAGTCACCCACCCAGTCAGTCAGTCACCCACCCAGTCAGTCACCCACCCAGTCAGTCATCCACCCACTCACCCAGTCAGTCAGTCACCCTCCCAGTCAGCCAGTCACCCACCCATTTAGCTGTCACCCACCCAGTCAGTCACCCACCCACTCACCCAGTCAGTCACCCACCCAGTCAGCCAGTCACCCACCCAGTCAGCTGTCACCCACCCAGTCAGTCAGTCACCCACCCAGTCAGTCAGTCAGTCACCCACCCAGTCAGTCAGTCACCCACCCAGTCAGTCAGTCACCCACCCAGTCAGTCAGTCACCCACCCAGTCAGTCAGTCACCCACCCAGTCAGTCAGTCACCCACCCAGTCAGTCACCTAGTCAGTCAGTCAGTCACCTAGTCACCCAGTCAGTCACCCACCCAGTCACTCAGTCACCCACTCAGTCAGCCACTCAGTCACTCAGTCAGCCACCCTGTCACCCACTCAGTCACCCACCCAGTCACCCACTCAGTCACCCACCCAGTCACTCAGTCACCCACCCAGTCACTCAGGCCATCTGTCACTCAGGCCGTCTGTCACTCAGGCCGTCTGTCACTCAGGCCGTCTGTCACTCAGGCCGTCTGTCACTCAGGCCGTCTGTCACTCAGGCCGTCTGTCACTCAGGCCGTCTGTCACTCAGGCCGTCTGTCACTCAGGCCGTCTGTCACTCAGGCCGTCTGTCACTCAGGCCGTCTGTCACTCAGGCCGTCTGTCAGTCACCTACCCATCCACCCAGTCAGTCACCCAGTCAGTCAGTCAGTCAGTCACCCACCCAGTTAGTCACCCACCCAGTTAGTTACCCACCCAGTCAGTCACCCACCCAGTCAGTCACCCACCCAGTCAGTCACCCACCCAGTCAGTCACCCACCCAGTCAGTCACCCACCCAGTCAGTCACCCACCCAGTCAGTCACCCACCCAGTCAGTCACCCACCCAGTCAGTCACCCACCCAGTCAGTCACCTAGTCAGTCAGTCACCCACCCAGTCAGTCAGTCAGTCAGTCAGTCACCCACCCAGTCAGTCAGTCACCCACCCAGTCAGTCACCTAGTCAGTCAGTCACCCACCCAGTCAGTCAGTCAGTCACCCACCCAGTCAGTCAGTCAGTCACCCAGTCAGTCAGTCACCCACCCAGTCAGTCAGTCACCCACCCAGTCAGTCACCCACCCAGTCAGTCAGTCACCCAGTCAGTCAGTCACCCAGTCAGTCAGTCACCCACCCAGTCAGTCAGTCAGTCACCCACCCAGTCAGTCAGTCAGTCACCCACCTAGTCAGTCACCCAGTCAGTCAGTCACCCTCCCAGTCAGCCAGTCACCCACCCATTTAGCTGTCACCCACCCAGTCAGTCACCCACCCACTCACCCAGTCAGTCAGTCACCCTCCCAGTCAGTCAGTCAGTCACCCACCCAGTCAGCCACCCAGTCAGTCAGTCACCCACCCAGTCAGTCAGTCAGTCACCCACCCAGTCAGTCAGTCACCCACCCAGTCAGTCACCTAGTCAGTCAGTCACCTAGTCACCCAGTCAGTCACCCACCCAGTCAGTCAGTCAGCCACCCTGTCACCCACTCAGTCAGCCACCCAGTCACTCAGTCAGCCACCCTGTCACCCACTCAGTCACCCACCCAGTCACCCACCCAGTCACTCAGGCCGTCTGTCACTCAGGCCGTCTGTCACTCAGGCCGTCTGTCACTCAGGCCGTCTGTCACTCAGGCCGTCTGTCACTCAGGCCGTCTGTCAGTCACCTACCCATCCACCCAGTCAGTCACCCACCCACCCAGTCAGTCACCCATTCAGTCAGTCAGTCACCCACCCAGTTAGTTACCCACCCAGTCAGTCACCCAGTCAGTCACCCACCTAGTCAGTCACCCACCCAGTCAGTCACCCACCCAGTCAGTCACCCACCCAGTCAGTCACCCACCCAGTCAGTCACCCACCCAGTCAGTCACCCACCCAGTCAGTCACCCACCCAGTCAGTCACCCAGTCTGTCAGTCACCCAGTCAGTCAGTCACCCACCCAGTCAGTCACCCACCCAGTCAGTCACCTAGTCAGTCAGTCACCCAGTCAGTCAGTCACCCACCCAGTCAGTCACCCACCCAGTCAGTCAGTCACCCACCCAGTCAGTCAGTCACCCACCCAGTCAGTCAGTCACCCACCCAGTCAGTCACCCACCCACTCACCCAGTCAGTCAGTCACCCACCCAGTCAGTCACCCACCCACTCACCCAGTCAGTCAGTCACCCACCCAGTCAGTCACCCACCCAGTAGTTAGTCAGTCACCTAGTCAGTCAGTCACCCACCCAGTCAGTCAGTCAGTCACCCACCCAGTCAGTCAGTCACCCACCCAGTCAGTCACCCACCCAGTCAGTCACCCACCCAGTCAGTCACCCACCCAGTCAGTCACCCACCCAGTCAGTCACCCACCCAGTCAGTCACCCACCCAGTCAGTCACCCACCCAGTCAGTCACCTAGTCAGTCAGTCACCCACCCAGTCAGTCACCCACCCAGTCAGTCAGTCACCCACCCAGTCAGTCAGTCACCCACCCACTCACCCAGTCAGTCACCCACCCAGTCAGTCAGTCAGTCAGTCACCCACCCAGTCAGTCAGTCACCCACCCAGTCAGTCAGTCACCCACCCAGTCAGTCAGTCACCCACCCAGTCAGTCACCCACCCACTCACCCAGTCAGTCAGTCACCCACCCAGTCAGTCACCCACCCACTCACCCAGTCAGTCAGTCACCCACCCAGTCAGTCACCCACCCACTCACCCAGTCAGTCAGTCACCCACCCAGTCAGTCACCCTCCCAGTCAGTCACCCACCCAGTAGTCAGTCAGTCACCTAGTCAGTCAGTCACCCACCCAGTCAGTCAGTCACCCACCCAGTCAGTCACCCACCCAGTCAGTAATTCAGTCACCCGCCCACCAAGTCAGTCAGTCAGTCACTTAGTCAGTCAGTCAGTCACTTAGTCAGTCAGTCACCTAGTCAGTCAGTCAGTCAGTCACCCTCCCAGTCAGTCACCCACCCAGTCAGTCAGTCACCCACCCAGTCAGTCAGTCACCCACCCAGTCAGTCAGTCACCCACCTAGTCAGTCACCCACCCAGTCAGTCACCCACCCAGTCAGTCACCCACCCAGTCAGTCACCCACCCAGTCAGTCACCCAGTCAGTCAGTCACCCACCCAGTCAGTCACCCACCCAGTCAGTCAACCACCCAGTCAATCAGTCAGTCACACACCCACACACCCAGTCAGTCATACACCCACCCACCCAGTCAGTCAGTCAGTCAGTCACCCACCCAGTCAGTCA